>NW_026641326.1:2765000-2907500 GCF_028554395.1 Pezoporus wallicus
AACTCATTTTTCCCTAAAGAGACAGCTAAAAAGTACCAGTTATACATTTATGAAGTACCAGCAATCAAAATTATGGATTTTCTAAAAGGTTTTTAACTACTTTTATTGAAAGGAAAATCGCTGTCTCAGACTTTTGTGACACTATTGCTAATAATAAATTTTACCATTTAGACATCGCAGTAATATGGTAGACAGTGTCAATAGAAGTATGAAACAAAGATGATCCTCGTCTCTTAAGTAATGCTTTCTGATTACACACCGGAAATTATAATGTGAAGCATAAACTAAGAGCACCTTAAGATATAAAATGCAATAATGCAAGACAATGTGCCTCGCAACGCATGTGCCACACACAAGTATGTCAGCAGGCAGGCATCAAGGTGTTTTATGGTAGAAGCCTAACGCTCATCCCAAGGGGAAAAACAGTTATATGTGCACCTAGAACTAAAACCGAGAGGAGTGAGTTGGAGCTGTCTGACAAGCTAAGGGGAGGAATGAAGGTTTTTTGAAGGGATGCTACTTTTGGGTTCCTCGCTGCAAAGTTTCCCTACGAGCATCCCCGGGAGCACTAGAGGGCACTGTGGGATTTGGGCCACCCTGGCCTCCTCTTCCTCCTCCTGCTGCCGCCTCAGGGGTCCTGAACCCCCCTGCCAGGCAAGGAAGGTTATGAGGGAGGTGTTAAAAGAACCAGTAAAATGAACATCTGAACGGCAACTCCACATATTCCTGGGAAATCAAATGCTCAATGGCATCCCTGCAACTGGGCTGGGCCGGGCGGCTGCCCCCTCAGCAAGGCTTGGGAGCAGGAAGGTGAACTGAGCCTGCGAGCAGCTTAAAACCCTAAAAAGCCACCTACAGACTGGCCTTTCCTCTGCCCTCGCTACCCTACTTGATGATAAGGTCTCTGTTGTGCTAACTGCAGATGATTTCACCGCGGAACATTCCGACATGCAAATGATAGCAATTAATGCCTTTGAAACAATTTATGATTTCCGGCCTACTTCAACATGTATTAGCATATACCTGGTTTCTTTAATATACACTTTGTTTTTCCAAAACCACAAACATAGTTGCTGGAATTTCATGTGGAAGTGCTTAAGGGGTTGAAAGTTAACACCTTTGTGAGCCGAGCAGTCTCACAGTTGCTGCTGAACAAAAGCCTCTTTGTAGGAGCTTTCTCGAAATGTTTTCTTAACATGTTCCAAGTAGTTTTAGGCAGGCAACTAAAGTAAACAAGATGTTACCATGATAAAAACACTTGTGAAAACATTACAGAGTGCACTTAGTAGTTTCTTTCACATAAACTCCCCTTCGTTTCATCAAAGTTAAATGCACATGAAGCAGATTACTAGCATCACTGCGATACAGGACCACAAGATCTCTCCGAAGGTCTGCGTCCCTCTTTTAAAGAATAGGTCTGATTTTAAAATGGTATGGCCGTGATTAAGCATGCCTAAAATATAATCAAATTTAAAAAAGGAGAAAAAAAGAAAGGAGAAAAAAAGGAGAAAAAAAGAAAGGAGAAAAAAAGAACAAAAAAAAAGGGGGGGGGGGGGGGGAAGGGGGAATATAAAACCCTACTCAGTCTTTTCCTTCATTCTTCACCCTGGATACCTTGCTGAATAACCCCCCTCCCTCCAGCAGGGATTTCCTGCACAACATGCCGTATAAGGGGTATATATTTCTATCTGCAACAGTCTTTAAACACATGCAAATGAAATCAGGGATACAGTCAATTTCGAAGGAAAGTCACTCTGTGCTACTAATTGCTCCTTTCGCTGCCGCCTGCGAGTCAGGCCCTGGTTAACACGCGAGACACGTGTGGACCCTCCAGCCCTCACCTGGCTTCCCGCAGCTTGGCAGAAGGCCATCAGGTCACTGCGGTGAGACTGGACTTGTTTTTTAGGCTCGGGGAGAATTCTGGAGCATGCAGGGCGCTATTGTTTCATTAGGCATAGCAGCAGCCCCTGCTGCTATCAGTTACCTCTAACTGATACCGCATCACGTGATAACCAATGGCTGATGGATTAAAGGGAGAATAAAAAAAAACACCCCACAACGCTAAAACTGCAACTTATTTCAAAAAGAAATAGGGAAATAAATGCATACAATAGCCCGTGTATCTGCTGGTTCTGATAAGCATCCTCCTGTTGGCTGTGAGTGAAAGACAACTAGGATCGTTATTTGTACAGTATTTATCTTTGAAATCAAGGGCCCTGTGGTGTACCTCACCTTGGGAACAAACACTACAGAACGATCACAGAAGAGTGTCAAATCTCTGGTTTTGATTTACCAACAGTTATGATATTTCTTCCTCAGGAGGAAAAGAAATGAACCATGTTTTAGACCTGCAAGTCCTTTTTTCTCCCTTAACTGTAGAATCATTTTATTGGCATACAGGGCTTTCATTCCACATGTAACTTCTCTTTGCTTTTTCTAACAGGCCTTTTCACTGAGGTAAGTGAAATTAAGCAATGCTCAATTGATACACAGGCTGTATTTCACTTGGTAAACAAGAGCTTTTCTCTTGAGGGGACTGTCGAAAGAACTTCACGGATTATACAAGTATCAGAAAGAAACTTCAAGCATCTACCTGTTATCTGTGCATTGAGTAATGAATTCCGATAAATGGCAACATAATTTAAAGATGGACGCTCCACAGGAGGCTTGGAAGGCTACAGTATCATTTTATGAAGCAATGCTCACTTCCTAACAGTGTCAATACGCTGCTCGGGGACATTCATTTCTGCATTCGTTCTGGGTTAAATATCACTCTGAACAATAAGACTTTGTCTGGACACTGTAGAATTTGAATAATGAGAAAATTTACATGAGCTGATGGGTTTAAGAAAGTCACACAAAATATTTCTATTGAAAGGTTTCAATGAGGGGGAAAAAAAAGATTGATGATAAGTGTGTGATAAAAGAACCACCATTGTTGGAACTGGGAGTAGATGGAGCCACTTCAGGTCCAGCCTGGGCTGGTAAATGGTTTTCAAGTTATTCCTACCTAATGATTGCCCCTAGTATTTTGTCCAGGTGAACTGGGTCTACTTACTGAAACATCTCCAAAATGCCATATAAAAAATTCAATCCTGCCTCTGCCCACGCTGTGTGACTTAAGGGATGTATTTTCTACGTGTGGTCACATTAAGCAGGAAATCTCCCTGAAACCAGCAGATCTAATCTGGAACAGGGACTAGCACAGGAAGCAAAGGTGGCATAACTGATGAAACGTGATTGCACAGGTCAGTCTGATATCTAAGGCTACCGCAGCACCTCTCCCCTGCCTTAAGTGCAGTAAGATTTAGAATTGTTTTACAGGTCTAAATGATATAGTATGTCACAGGCATATGAATATGCTGGCAAGTATGGCAAGATTAGCATTTAGTTCACTTAGGTGAACAACAGGATGAATTACAAGAAATAAGGCCACCCTTTATGGAAATCTATGACTAGCACCTTCTTATTTTGTAATCCTCTTGTAATGAGAACTTCCTCATTACTGCACCATTCCATACTTGTAACATATGTTTATACTAGGACCAGTGCTGCTTCTACTGAATTAAGAAGGGTTTTGCCAGTGGAAGCAGAACTAGCCCATTCTGTTCTGAGAACAAAAACCTATCTGTGTCATCTAACATCATCCAGCAAACATCCCTTACTTGCTGTTGCCCTTCCCTCCCTCCTGTAAAAATCCAGGGAGCTGTCCCAGGAAGAGCAGGTACAGCTCAACATTTTGGGACTGATTCTACATATCTATCCTGAAGAACCCCATATATTTATGTGGACTACTTCATAAGATCACTACTGCAAATGGGAGCAGAACCTGTCCCTTTGTGCATTTAAATCATAAGCATTGCTTGGGCACTTGGTCTCCTGTGATCTTACAGCCCTAGTACTTGAGAAAAGATCAGTGCCCAAACCTTCCAAAACCTGGGTGCATCTAAAGCATACGTGTACCCGGTCATCTACCCTGACAGAACACTCTTTTGTGATGGGAACACTGTTTACTCCAGCTTGGAGGTGATGGTGATGGTTTCGCTGTGGAGCAGCCATGTGTAAGTTATTAGAGCTCTGCCGGTCCTTCCCTGCATCAGGATGCACGCATTACCACATACTAGTCCATAATGCACTGTTTATGCAACGCGTAAAACTGTGTTCTTTGGCAGCAAGGAAAAGGTCTGCAGCAAACTGCAGGGGCCCAATTAATATAATTATAGTTTATTTTTAGTAGTGTAGACTTTGTTCATTAGTTACTTATTTGACATAAATTAAATTTCACGTGATGTTCTGCAATTCTCTGTTCAATTATGGACTTAATTTAAGACTAAATTTCTAAATTAAAGTGAAATCAAGGTTAAATCAAGGTTGCATTGTTTACATTATCAATACTGCATCTTCCAAATTATTTAAATATATTAAAAAACAAAAAAAAAAAAAGGCTGTAAACTGCAACTATTTTACAGCAGTACACTGAGCAGGACCGTACTTTCCCCACGGGGCTAATTTACTATCCCCTGTTAAAACGTTCTTGAGCCTGTTCCAAAAGCCATTGAAGTGAAAGGGAGTTCTCTGTTGACTTCAATGGGCTTTGCATCAGGCCCACGGTGAGTGACAGCACACAAAACTTCAGGGCATGCTTTCTGTACAATGCAAGTGCCAAAAAAACAGTCCTTACTTTAGAAATGACTGGAAGTCTTCACATACTGCTTCACAGCCTGGCCATTTGCATACACCGTGTCCATACAGCGGATGGTTGTGTGAATGCTCCTCGTGGGATAAACTGGAGGTGAAAAAGAGAAAAGAGGAAAAGTGGTGTAACTGAAGGTACTGCGCCAGTTCGTCTTCACAAAGACTCTTAAGAGCAGCAAACAACAGATCCTGAAGCCTCCCTAACGTCTCACAGTACCCACCTGACTCTGCCCATGGTTTTTCAAAACAGAATTAAATACCATTTGCAGTGAGAAACATGTGTCATTCTTACTTAGCTATCCTCCTACATTTCATTCATTAATTAAAAGCTTTGTAAAGAATTTAAATTACATGGATGGAGAAGAAATCACTTGACAGACCTGCTTAATATCCTGCTTGATATTTTGCTAAGAAATTTATGAACACTGCGTATTCACAACTCAACTTCATCAGGAAGAAAAGTCATCTCCACACAGCAATGTATTCTTGTAACACAATATAACCCGACCTGAGGCTTTCCTCATCACTACAGAAAGAGGAAAAGCATTAAGTCTGCAGCCTTGCCTTTCCCACCATGTTATTTATTTACTGGTTTGTTTTGTTTTGTTCTTCATTTTGGGATGGCTTTTTTCACCCCTGCTTACAGACTGTTTCTTTGCGCAAGTACAGACCTCTTACATCCCAGAAAAGAAGGCTCAAGATGTAATTTCAAATGCAAAATTCATCATAAAAAAGGAACCTTGTAATCAAAGGATTCCTGAGCACGAGGGGTTAGTGGGGGCTATTAACCTTCAAAGGTTGGGCAGGAACGTCACAGAGCTTTCTAACTACTGAAACCTGGGTTAAAGAAGAAAAAACTGGTATGAGCACTAAGGGGTTAATCCTTCAGCGGGATTCCAATCAATACGTAATGATTTGGCTGCACTGATCCAAGTCATAAGACGCTTTGATCCAGGCCATGTGGTGCTCAGGGAAATGTATCTGTTGCACTAACTGATGAACCATATTCTAAAATACCTTCTTTATTCAACTTCTGCATGGAAACTTCTGAAGTAAAGGAATTATTTTTGCAACAATTTCCATAACCTTAGATGACTTTCAAAATAAAATGTCAAAATAATATTGAAATCTCTATTTTATGCTCACACACAGATCTATTTTTCATAGCAATCTTTTTGCTATAGTATGCCTGTGCTGTATTATGGACTTCAAACATACACAAAGGATATGAACACATACCAGCATCTAGGTGTGGCTTTTATGACTTATTTTATCTCCTGGATCATAGGTAACGTTACGGATAAATGCTTACTTTTTGCCATTTTACTTTTATACACATGTGGAAATGCTGTTTTTTCTTGTTCTGTAATATTATCTGCTGTGTACTGTAACAAGATTGTGTTCTTGAATTATTTCTGATGCATTGGATAGCAAAATCACCATAGAACACTCTCCTGAGATGTTATCCCAAATGCAAAGAAGTTGCAAGAGAAATTCTTGCCCAGACTATGCCACTTTTGACTTCAGGCCCATTGAGAATCTGAAGATAACTGAAGGTGGGGGTTTTAATTATTTTAAAGTTGTACGGTTTTAATTAAAAAAATTTAAAGATCTCATTGGAAAAGTTATTATGAGTTGTACATGAACTTAATTATTTCATTGACATCTAAATTTTGGCTGTACACATAGAGTTCTACAAGCATAAACATATCTTTATCTATATCTATAGATCTATATCTATATCTATCTACGTATGTGTGTGCAAGGTAATTCCCTAAAAGAAGAACTGTCGGTGAAGAGACTTACAAAGGCCTTTTCTCTACAGGAATACTACCCTGGTTTAACTTAATTTTGTTTAAAATGTGCAAGTGGGGAGAAACTCTATCAGTTAATTTTTTAAAAGAACAAAGGGACCGATGCCTTCCTTGCAAGGAAATTGGAAAAATGCTGCACCACACATTTCCTCAGCTGAGACTGAGGGAGGATGGCTGAAAAACACCATCCACCCGAGCCACGCAGGCGTATGGTCAAACACCCCACACACACATCAGGAAAGAATGATTTGGAGAATAATGGGGTTTATCATCTGCTTCCATACCTGAATGAAGCAAGGAGTGAGAAAGTAGGCTTTCATGTTAACACTCTATTAAAATCTATGAAGACTGTGTATGAGAGTTATGATTTCAGTGTGCTCGGCAGAACCCCAAAAAAACATTCACTATATTAATTCACACAGTGCGTGTTACCCATGCACCAGGATGACCGCAGAAACACCGGGTGATGCCAAGTAAGGAGTCAGGCCCCTGTGGGGTTTAAGCACTGTAAATCTCATTATAATATCAACAGAAGTCACATGGCTTAAACCCCCAGCAGGGCTTTTTTAAGTTTCTCTGTCAGAGCCTAAAGGCCACGGCCAAGTCAACGGAAAGAGCCCTACCGAGATTTGTATTTATTTTTTTAAATCCAAGTGCAAATCTCTTTTCTTTCCAGGAAACTTGCACAAGACAAGACAAATGATGTAGGACATGATACCCTGGTACTGTGTCCAAAGAAAATGACAGAACGACCAGGAGAGTATCAAACTGCAGACTATGCTCAGGATGTCAGACCAGTGCTGTCAATAACCAGAAAGATTGGTGCTGACTGTAAATGGCAACGTAAAAGGTCATTTTGCTAACACGATGCTAAGCGTAACTTACTTAACACCTACATACAGCTTCAACTGCCATTTGACAAAGCAAAGCAACTTCTTCAACTTACCAAAAATAGACACTTCAAAAGCAAAAAAACCCCTCAGTACTGAAAGACAAATGCAGGCATCCTCCATAGGCAGCGTGTTTTTCCAAAGGCAGCTACTCCCATCCCACTCAGGGAGGGGTTCAGAGGTACCTTTTGGTGACCTTTAAGCATATCAGGTGACTGCTATTTTATCCATCCCACTTTTGAAGATATTATAGATTGCCACTTGTTCCCTGATAAGAGCCTCAAGAAGCACCTCAAAACAAAACAAAGAGCGGGTTTATACAGAAGCGGATGTAACGCAAAAAGGATACAGCCATTGGAAATGAATGGAGAACTCTGTTTCACTGATCTAAATACTCACTTTGTTTGAGCAAACAGAGGTGGAAAACGAAGATTTTAATCCAATACATAAACAAACAGCTTTGTGGGCACAATGCAAACCTATAAGCTTAAATCATTCAATGATATTTTGTCTGCATGTGAGAACGGTTTATCTGGATGCATCCTTGGTCTCGCTGCCGGAGACAGACTTTTAAAGATCTGAGCTTTGGCAAGCAGAAGCAAGTTTTAGGTCTGTTTGATTTCTAATGACACATTAGAGTAGGTGTTTGTTTCTGTCACCCTCTCTCCTTCCCAGGAACGCATATTCATGGTTGGGTACAGGAGATGCAACACTAGCTAGTGGAAGTGATTTTATAAGAAGACATGATTTTCAAAGAACTGAAGGCATAAACGATGGAAAAATCAAGATTATGTGGGGTTTTTCTCCTTGTATTTGCATACAGAATGCTTAACACAATTATTTCCAAATAATGCAATAGCACAGCACTATTACATCGAAGTACAGCAAATAACCCTCTGGCAAGTAAAACCTCTTGCATAACTCAACTTATTCATGACATACGACAGAGTAACGAAATCCATGTGGGAAGCTGAAAACTGCGTAAGTGTCCACTTATTTTCTGTTGCCTCCAGTCCGGTTTCCAGTAAGGAGAGGAGGGGAGAAGAGCCAGCTCCTCTGTGCTTGCTGGATAAGAGGAGAGGAGTTTATACCTCCGCTTTCTTCAACCTATGTTGCTGCTTCATAGCCCCAAGGATCTCCAAAGGGTCTGGAACCACATTCACCACCTGCTCCAGCAGGGATGGCTGTAGAAGCTGCTACTTGCACAGCTCCGCTCTTTAGACTACTTCAGCCATTTAACTTTAATCCACCTGCTGTACTACAGCATCACTGAAGAATAACTCTTTAGGATACAAAAGCTCAAAGATGGAGAAGCCACAGAGAGCTAAGCGCACATGGAGAGTAAAAATGACAGCAGACCCCCAAGAAAGATGTGAACACACTAAGTGTTGGGGTAAGTAGAGACCAAAGCACTAGCAGGAAAGCTACCCAGGCTGTATGGTTTAATTCAACCCATACTCAGTAACTGTGTGAAACTGGTTACCATCCTTATACACGCTGGCCAAAAAGTCACGGGTGGATATAAAAACCAGCTGAGCAGAAGCCTTAGGAATAGTGCTTCTGCCACACAGTGGACCGTATTTTAAATATTCATGATGCTGACATACTTCATATTCCACTCTCTCCCCTCCACATCTGCTTGGGCCAACGATCTCTGCCAAAATGCTGGACGAAGTCAGTGATGTAGAGAAGCATCCCTGATTTTCTATTACAGTTATGAAACATCTGCTCATGTTCTAACAGCGCAGAGAACATGCCTGAGCCACCTGCACACTGAAAAATCAATAGCACATCTCCTGCTTTCCTCTTGGAAGGGGTTTGACCAGAGCACCCACAGAAACTGCAGAAATGCCTTTTTTTTCTTTTATTTTATTTCTCAGGGGCAATGGGAAGTGACCTCATCACTGCCAGCTGCCATGAAACCAGCGTTCAGTGCACAGAGCACAGGCGGGAGTACAGGACTCAGTCTCACACCACATTCCCCCTTGGCCTAAGTGGATGGCACAGACACTGAGGCAAAATGCTATGATTTTGGTCTTGTACAGAAGAAACACAACTGGGAACCAGCATGAGTCTCCTGTATTTGTGACTGCCCAGGGAGCTTTCAAGCTCACCAAAAAGCACCAACGGAATAAAGCTGGTGAAAATGTCACAAGTCTCCTAGTCAGGAACACTCTCTGCATTTGACTTAAAGTTTAAATGGAACCAGTAATGAATAAATCTTTGCACTAACTGTACTTGAATGGAAGTTCCTGCCTTCATGGCAAAATCAATTGCATAAAGATATGTTTTGCAGTGAAGGTGCAAATCCCCCTGAATTCTTACTAAGGTGGCTCAGCACCTCCTTCCTCTCTAAACTGTCAATTTAATATAAAACCCAGTCGTTAAAATATATATATATTTAAATAAGTATTAACCCATATACTTAAATGAACTACTTCTATATATTCATACTTCCATCCAAGCCTCAGTATCTGACCAGAAAGGAGGAATTTGATTTGAACGGAGAACTGAGCAAGTACCTCTCCACTGCTGGATAAAGCTTAGCAGAGGGTCGTGGGCCTTCAGGAGAGGTGGCATTTGATGTGTACAGTCAATGACAGCTCTCTCCAGAACTGGTCTGCAAATTTTTGGATGCTTTTTAAAGCTGTATTTCTTCCCTTCCTCATTACTTTAGTCCACAACCAGACCTAGGACTAGAAGCAGCTCATGTTTTACATCAAGCCCTATTGGAAGCAACAGGAGTGGTATATTACATTTTAAATGACTACACCAATTTAAGACAAATCAGGTTAAAACTGCAGCCTACAGGCTGAAAACCTGTCTTCTAATCGGTGTGCACTAACGTGTACACTCATGTAGTATAAGGAAAGGAAAAAAAAGCAGATCTGTAGCATTGATGTAGTAACACCAGGCCAGCAATGTACCCCAAATCACTGCCCCCCATCCTCACACCTCTGTGGCACTATTCTCTAAACATCTGTTGCAAAGAGAGCACTGGAGCATCTGCAGCAGGGCTAGGACAAAATCTGGCTAACATTCCCTTTCTCTTTTACTCAGTGCAAAGAGTATAACCAGACTGAATAATTACACACATCATTTTCTGGTTTTGATCTATGCACTGAGGGTTTGGATTATTAATCAACATTATGACCCTCCAGCACACTCAAAATACTACATACTTCTTCCAGTGGCACCCCCTCTTCCACCCTTGCAGCAGAACTGCCCCAGGGTCCAGACAGCCACTGCCCTACATCCTTTCCTTGGAGGAACTGAACCTATTTCTAGACCATTGAAAAGAAAAGTCCATTGCAAAAAATACCACTATTGAATTCATCACTTATCTTGGGTGGAAGTTCCATTCCTGCACTTGAATTAACGAGTTTCTCTCTACTATTTAAAATTCTTATTTTTTTATTTCAACCTTGTGCCTAGGTACTGTAGTGAAAAGTACATCAAATATACCCAGACGCACATGATTTGAAACGCTGGATTTTAAATTCCAGCACTGCTAACTAATGAGAACAATTTTTTCCCTCTTCTGCTTTGTAGCATCACTTCATGTACTTACATACCATAATCACATCCTCCTAGAGCCTCTATTTTTCCAGGGTGTAGATCTTTAATTCCCTTTAATCTGTCTTCATAGCCTATTCCCTCCAACGCCTTTATCATCCTAGCTGCTCTCCTCTATATTTGCTCCAGCTTCTCTTTATCCTTTCTGCAAGAGAGTGGCCAATTGTACATCACACTCTCAATGTGGTTTAACTGGTTCTGCATAAAGCAGAGCAGGAAAAAAGGACTCAGATGCAACACGCATGTTTATGCCTCCCATGACTGCATTTACCTTTTTAACTAAGACATGGCACAGAGTGTCCCACCTTAATTTCTCAACCCTGATTATGCCTCAGCCATTTCCCACACAACTGATGCTGAGCAGCTGACGTGTCATGTCAAACCAGCAGTTTGGAATTTTTATTTCCAAGCTGGGGTACTTTTTTACTTATCCCTGCTAAATCTCATTTGATTCCTCTCTGAACAGCCTCCTAATTTATTCAGATGAAACCGGATTGATTCAGTATCTTAGTTTAATTATGAAAAAATGTGATCTTGCCACTTTCTTGGGTCTAGGAGTGGGTTCTGCTTTTTTTTGATTGACTTTCAGCACAGGAATCCCATCTCTCTTACACACCCAATTCGTATGGCAGAGGGAGGTGGCAATGGCCAGGCTTTGGCCCCAGTTCAGCAACGCTTTTAAGAACACATGCGAGTTTAAAAACATAGGATTATGCCTTGGACTTCTTTGAGACTGAGGTGTAAAATTACAATCATACATACATACTTTGTAAAAAGATCCGTTTGCCAGCCCAATTTTACTGTAATTTATATTCTGTTGTTACATTTACATTTATAGTAAAAGAAAACACTGAGAAACAAGAGCTATTCTCCTTTAGCAAAACTATATTACATTTAGAGTTAAGGCAAGTCTTCCACCCCTACATTAACCAGCAATATGCCATCAAATACGATTAATAGGGATTATTCACATCAGTATTTTTCTCCCCTGTCCCACAAGCACACCAAAACATGTGCAGAAAGTGACAGGCATATCACATACAGCTGGGGGCTCACTGGGAGAGGCCTCACCCACTACATGTCGGTGTGGCCCCCAGGATAGTCCCCTTTGGGAAAACATGTATCAACTAATAATTCAGCTACATAGTGACTCCGAGGGAGAAACACAGCTAAAGCATAGCACCCTCTCTGCTGCATGCTGCCTCTGCAAAGAATGCTATTTAAGAAAGCACTAAAATCGAGAGGACACAAGCCTGCTTCCCCATGGAAGCGTGCTGAATCATACAGGTAGTGTAAATATCATATGCTGCTGCAGGTGCTAGGCGGTCTATTTGTTTGTGTTTACTAAAAGGCATAACAAATACACTAAAACAGAACAGCATTTGGCATTGGAATGATAGATACCAGAGCAGCCATAAATCACATTCACTTGTTTGGATTTGAACCACTGAGCAATACTAACACTACAGCTCCCCTTTTTCAGAGAGATTCTTTGCTGTGATTTGTCCCTTTCAGGGGCAGCATGGCAATGCACAACGCTGAGAGGCTCAGCATCCTTCCCCAGCATGACACAACTGAGAAAAACCATGCAACAGCGTGAGAAAAGAGGGGAAAAAAACCATTAAAACCCCAAGAATGATGTAAGAGACTTGCGTGACATGCAGAGCCAGCTAACATCGCTTCCAGCTTTGCAACTTCTGAGTTAATTCACAGTATAAACAAGGAGGAAAATGTTTCTTCCGAGCAAGACTTCCTGTAAACTGTTCATTAGAGCGGGGCTGGTGCACCTGCTGATTAACCAGGCGCTCCAAGAATAAACAACAACCCAAAGCCAGCCAGATTGTTCTGGAATTTGCTCTGAGCTGATTTTTCCACCATGTTATAAATTGGATTCTACAATAAAACAAACAGCAGAACATAGGTTGCCGAGAGTTAAAAATCTACTTTTTACACTACATTGACCACAGCACCCACAGGCACAGCTACAATGTCTTTCTATGAATGGGACAGATTGCCATATGGATGCAGACACTGAACAAGCTGTACAACTCCTGGCGACAAGTGCCTAGGGGACTGTCCTATATTAGCACCACCTGTGCTGTGGAAATTGTGCTCTGTGTATGAAATGGTATTTAAGGGCCCATCATGATGTTATTTTTGAGTACACACGCAAAAAGGAAAATTACAGTTAAAAAGAATTTGCTGGCTAGCGGATCTGTTGCTCAGCTTCCGAGATCGCTTCCCAAAGGAATAGTTATCTTCTTTATTCATGCAGCCCAAAATGACAAGCTGCAACATATATTAGTAGTTTTCCCTGTCTGGGCTTATACCATCATTTTAATGAGAAGAATACAGTATATAATATACATATGTCTTTCCTGATCACACAGAAGAAATTACCACCCTCCCACCTGAAAAACACCAGCTCTATGGAAAAACACCCCACGGCATCACACAAATGCTGTTCCAGCAGCAAGCAACGCACTATAAATCTTCCTTGGGCTCCTTCCCCCATCTCTCGGTATGCAGCAGGTAGAGCCACAAACCCCAATGACCAAATTTCAGCGTGCATCTTGCTACTTTGGAAATACAACCCCGCCTTGGTGACAAAAATAGAGCTCCAGATTAACACAAGATGTCGAAAAAGGAGGGAGAAGGGAGAAGAGGTTTGAGCAGTACCTAGCTGCTCTACGAAGAGATTTCCCCCTTTCCAAACTGCAAGGAAAAAAAAAAGGATGCCAAAAAAAAGTAAAGTAAAATAAATTGAATTAAAGAAAAACAGTTGTAAAGTGAATGTTACAACCTGGGAAAAATGATGTCATTTTATTGAGAAACTCTTTTTTCTTCCATTAAACCACAGTGAAACGGATAAAGTTTATACAGCTTAATGGTGGAGTTTTACTTTAAATGTTACTCAATACCTTAGCAATACGATACATGATCTAACAGCTGTCATACTAACTGCTCAATTTTTATTGAACAGCAGAGAAAATAGTCACACAAAAATCTCCTAACTTCTCCTCTACTTATATGGCATTTTCAAGGGTGTTTCTTTTCCACTCTCAGGCTGTGATACGTATGATAAAAAAAATACCACAGCCCTTCATTAGTTCCGGGCTCAGCTGTTTAGGAATCAGATCCCCTGAGCAAATGGTAAGGGAGGACAACTTGCACACAGGAGGAAATAAAAAGAAACAGGAATCCATGGTGTTGTAAAACAGAAACAGGTCCCTTTTTAAGACTACTACATAAACACCTCTAATAAAAGAAGAGGACAAATTTTCATTGGACTTCAAGTATTTAGACAGGAATGTTTTAGTAAAAGTTTAACTGCAAAGTGTATGCAATTAACAGAAAGCCATCAGCTATTTCTCTGGTATGTAAAAATAGCATTAAGCTGCATTAAATGCACGTGTAAGTATCTCAGTTGCAAGAAAAGGGAGGAGATATGCAAAGCACTCAGATATCAAACAATGATCTGTGGGCCAGATGGAGGAATAAAACAATACATATGCTAAAATTTGGAAAAGTTCTGTTAGGCGTCTGCCAAGGCTCACCCAATCTATTTTAAGTGCTTTTTGATACATTAGCTTAGTGTTTGGAGTTGTACAACTGATGGTTATTACACGGGACCAGAAAGCAGCGAAGCGTTGGCGTGCTGCAGCTCCCCGATGCCGGGGCAGCTTCCAACTGTCAAACACAGCACTCTTATTCAGCACAGGGCCGCACCAAGCAATCCCACACTGGTTAGCTTTGCATCTTTTGTAGGGAAAAACAAATAAAATAAACCAGAAATAATTTTACAAGGTTCAGGGAAACAAGTCTTTGAAAAGCATAATTTGATTAAAGAGCTCCTGGGCAGACTGAGGAGCAATGGTGTTATACAACTGATCTAGCAGCATGTTTCCCAAAACCACAAGTGCGGCAGCAGACGCGGTGTGGGCCATGTGAAGGACACCACATACTCTGCTTTGGAAACATCAATAATAAGAAGTGCCGCCTGATAAGGCTTAAAACTGAAAGTTAGCAACTCCAGGTCTGAGGCACGGCTGGTGTTTTTTCAAAGCTGATTACAGAGAGAAGTGGCTCAGACAGGGGAGCACAGAGTAACTGCTGGTGATTTCTTTGTCAGGAGAGCGAGTGCTAAGGGATCAGGCAGTGCAATGCTCTGGGTTGTACCTGTACATAATAAATAGAGATGGCTGGGCCAGTGCCCTGCTCTGGCTGTCACAGCATCACTGTCACCAGCCCCAAAGCCATCACACCCATACCAGGTGAAATGAGAAAAGACAGAGAAGCCATGCTGCTGATGGTTTATCGGATGCACAGCTGAGCATCCAGGCTTGGCTCGAGTTTCCAGCTCCAACCTGGCTCTGCAGCGAGGAAGCTGCACGGAGGCACCCAAGCTGCTCAGACCATGGGTAACAATATCAGGGACACGACGGGGCTTGTGTACATGGAGCAATTAAATACCTTCTGGGAGGAAAGACCCCAGGAACCCCGTTTCTTAAGAAAGAATGAAGTAACCTAATCTAACAAAACTCTGCTGATGGTAAATTATAACGAGCTAAAATCAACCGCAGGGCATAAATGAGAGGAGCCGACACGGATGAGCAGATTTCATGCTGGCACCAGTGCAGAACGAATACCAGGGACTACATGGAGAGAGGCAGGCCAAGAGAGGATCAGGCCCATGGAGCATATGAACTGCAGGCTGAACTGTTTCATCTCGAGCATTAATAATGGACCAAAGTCTGTAATTCTTAATTGTGCTGAATCCTAATGCCTTCATCTAAGGGCCTTGGGATTTTGATGGAGGATCAGCTGGCATGGAAGATAACAACAGTAAAACACAACATATTAAGCCTAACCAGCAGATCAATGGTCTGCCATGCTATTCCTCTCACTTCTCTTCAGAGCCTTCCCCAGATTCCTTCCTCCTGTGATACTGGTGAGAAAATGCCATTTAAAAATCCCCTTGTTTATTTTGTTTTCCTATGAGATGGGTGCTTGCATATGTGGAAGGACAAGACTCAAACATGGATGGAAAGGATATAAAGACAAGGGATAAACATGGGACTGCTGGCAGATGGACAAAGGTCTCTTGGACATGCAGCCTATACCTCCAACTCTTCACCTCTTGCAAATACATGTGTTTCTTAAATGAATATGTCTGGACTTTCAGTATCTCACTGGTTGACATACAGCCTCCACCATTCTATTGCTGCCACAGTCAAAGAACAATGCCACAGGATGGGACCAGCAAAACACAGGTGCCTGCACCACTCCAAAGCACACCCAGACCCTCCCTGGTTCAAGCCCAAGCTGGAGCAAACCCTGGTCACTGCAAAAGGCCACTGCACTGTTCTGCTTTTCCAAACCATCCCACATAGGGCACATTCCCAAGCATGCAGGTTTTGGGATGCCCACCGCACATCAGGTTATAAAGTTAGTGCTAACCTAAAGCGACCGGGCACTTTTTTGCTGTTTTTCTGAAGAAATTAATCTAGCTTCCCCCAAATAAGATGCAGTGGAATGAGATGGAAAGCGGGTTCTGTCCTTGACATTTCTATGCACAGCAGATGTACTTAACTGGCTCCCGTTACTTATTTATTTACTTGTGTAGAAAAAATGCTTCCTACTGAAGAAACCCAAATGCTGATAAGATGATGAGAGGTTTGCATGCTGGTTGATGGTCTCACTTTCGTTTATCCTGAGCGAATACAAGTATCTATAACTAAGTATTTCCCTTAGGGTACTGATGACTGAGGTATGTTTATTGCACTGAGTGAATTTATATATATAATCAGCACAATAAACATTATTAAATTGTCTGAGTAAAATCAAAGCATGAAACACACAGTCAGTGCTGAATTCTAATGATGCTGAATGCCCATGATTGCACGGGGAAAGGATCTTAACAAGCCTTGATTTGAGCTTTGGCATCCGCCTCACAAATCACACGAAATGTTCTCTCTTTAATAGTGCTGAATATTGATAAATGTCTCTGCACGGCACAACAGGGAAGTTGGTCTCTATTGGCAATCTTTACCAAAGTGTGTTTTTTCCTTCTCTACACTCAAGGGTTTACCCTGAATGATTTAATTATAATTTTCCTTGTGTAAGACAAATTAAAGAGGAGAGTAGGAGTGTCATACCAAAGCAGATTATTTATCTCCTTAACAGATTGCTGTGCACCAAACCCCAGAGCTGCTGCTGCCGCTACTTACAGAAACTGGGCGAAATGTGGGACAAAAGCATAGATGTAATATACATTTAAAGCCCAAACGAATGAAAGCATTAACCCATTCTTTCCAGTTGGAAATTGTTTCAGTCTTGTGAAAGACACACACACAGAGCAAAAAGAAACCAAGCACCACGATGCTCCCTAGCCCCTGCCCAGGAAGCCTCCCGCTTTTGAATGTGGTTTTGCTTTTCAAACACCCTGGGGTGACTCTGGCCAACCGCCTGCCACTTGCTTTTTGCCACAAAGGAGAACTTTCGCTCCAAGCACGGCAGCTCCACAGTGGCCAGCATCACCAGTGACACTAAGAGCTGTAAACCTGCAGCCTGTGCAGGACTGAAGCTTTGCTGTGAGCACCATGAGGCTGGGCTGGCGGCACGGTGCCATATGAGCATACCAAGCAGCCAAGGACCTTTTTCCTGGCATTTTAAGCCCTGAGTTGATAACCAAAGCATGCTTTTACCCCAGATGTACTGCAGAGCTGCTGCTCGGCTGCTCACTTTTACACAGGTCAGTCAAGTGCCTCCTGTCTAGCAGGTCTGCAGCAGCCTCCCAACCCGATCTGTGGAATCAGGAACCCTGTAAAACACAGCTGAACTATCCCAGTGACATGTGCCAGAGATGACAGTGATGATAGTAACTCCCACATAACCAACTTGCCTCCTGCAGCCCACTCCTTCTCAAAAGCCCGAGAGGAAGGGGGAGAAAACAGCTTTACAGCACACCCTAAAAGTTAATGTTACCTGTATATGATTATTTATTGCTGCTGGGCAGTCGTTATGATGTGGCTGTGCTTAACTGTTAGGACACTTACAGCTTTTACTATGTGCTTTTTATTGTTGCTTAAATCTAAATAAATAGCTCTTGGTTATATCAACAGCAAAGCTCACAGCCAGTTGCACAGAAGGTGCAGGAATGAGAGGGGGGAAATCATAACCCCAAATCGTGCCCTGGCGAGCCCAAGCTACGGAGTTGTATGATGGGAGGTGGAAGGGCTGACATCTCCCTTGTAAGCCCTTCCAACATCCCCATCTGACCCGAGCTTGGGCTAGGGACCACCTCCACGTGCCCCTGGTATTTGCAGACTCAGTTGTGCTGAACCAGCTGGGCTCAAGAACATACACGGATTTCAGTAGAAGTCTAACAAACTCATGCTCCCACCAGACCCATGACTTTTTCTAGTCTTAATCTTTGTAATCAAAAAAACTACCAAGCCCCGCTCATGCCTGTGGTCACGTTTCTGTAAATACACTAAAATTTCACCTTCTGTGAGCCTTCAAATCTGTATCTGATGGCAGAGCACAGCAACTCTTTCCTCACTGCTCACACCCCAAACTCCCTGCCTGTAGATAAATATCCTTTCAGAAAGGAAACCAGTGTAACACATCTCAACAAGAGGAGTTTCTGTGTCATATGAAATCCAGGCAGGCACCACAGTGCCTGATGAGACTGCAAAAAAACCCTTAAGTGCATCAGTAGGCATTCTTCTGTGTGTAGTCTCCTGCTCTACTTATGGATAAAGATGTAATTCAATCACTGCAGCAAATGGATGGTATAAACCCTCCATGTACCAAACAGAGGCAAGATAAAGCAAAATCTGTGGCTCTCTTATTTGTTAACCTAAATACACCTATTTTTATATTTTGATATTGTAGTAGAGAACTCAGTGGATATTTAAAAAAAGTACAATGGCAAGCTTTTAACAATGCAGCTATCAATTCAAGCACAGAGGATTTTAAGTGTTCTAAACTAAAAGAAAACCTCAAACAATACAAATGGCAAGTTTATGCCTTCCTTATTAATTTATTTGGAACTGGACTAATAAAAACTTATGTATCACCTTGTTTGTAGATCCCAGTTGCCTCCAGGCCACAATTACAGGACTTAGACACATGGATTTACAGTCTGCTGAAGAGCATACATAGAGAAAATTCTTACTTCAGAACAGATTCCTGTATTGCCACTGCATTTCAAACTAAACAGCAATGGCATACTGTTTCCTCACTTAGACTGCCATTAGCAGACAGTACATGCCTTTATTTAGTGAAAGAAGATCCACTGCACTGTATGGGTTTATTTTATATACTCGGTAAGAAAAACATAGATAAAAAATTTATTGAAAAGACATAAACCCATCTTTTTCAGCTCCGTATGCAGCAAAAAGGGAATTTAATTGTTTAATAAACATCAAATTGTTTTTAGTATCCCATGAAGTCCTCATGAAAACCATGTCCTTGACACTTGCATGCACTATAAATGTATACGCTGATGTTACCCCACGTGTCCTTGCAATGGATATAAAATGACGCCTTATACACACAGCAGTTCTTCCAACAGTGGGTGTGCTCTCCTTTAAAATCTATCTATTCCCAACAGCACCATTTTCTTAATATTAGAAAGATATAAGAGGTATTTATATAGCTTCCCTATCAATCTACTTTCAGACCACCAGAAATATAAACTCTATGGCTTAAAAATTCCATTAGCCTCTTTCTAATGAATGAAAGGAGGACAGAAAGACAAAGCCATCAGTTTCCATAAAATCCAGCTTTCACTAGTGTCTGCTCTAACATTTCTAGATGGGCAAAGGGACTCTCCTGAATGCAAAGAAGCACTGTCCTCCCCGCTGCGCCCATGCTGCTCACATGCTCCCAGACACCCTTCTCCTCCTCCTCCACAGCCAGCAGTGATGCTGAGGCTGCAGCAGGAGCTGGTACCCATGGCCCAAGCTCCTGGGACCGTCTCTGCCTCACTGTAAGCAAAAGTTATGTTGTTAGACACGCCTCAGTGAAATCTGGGGGTGTAAAGAAACAAACCTGCAATAAAGCATCCTTTGGAATAAAGCAGAGCCTGCGCCGAGAAGCACGTCAACAGACAACCCCTGATTTAAGCCACTTCTTGTAACAATGCAAGCCTAGCAAGTATAAATTAACTCACACTTTAAAAAGCCAAACAACACCCGTTAGCTAATTTTATCAGCAGTTAAAAAAAAAAATCTACTTTGTTTTAAAGAAACGCAGTGAACTCAAGCATATCCTGTCACGTGAAAGCAGGTAAATACAGAGGGGGAAAAAAAGGGGGGAAAAGGAACATGATAGACAAGAATGGGCACTGAAATTTGGCAGATAAACAGGTGGTGAAACAGCCTGTACTGACCAACAGATTTCATGCCTCACCTCCAGCCTGCAAATCCAAAATGCATCAACTGCAACACCACCCGTGATGCAAAACTCAAAAAACCCAGCTTACGCTCTTCACACTTCTCCCAATATGCTTATCCAATGCACTACTAATTAGCTAATTGTGCCCACATTGATCCAATTAGCAAGCCATACAGATCTGAACAAAAGGAGCATATTCTGCTCAGTGGAGACTCTATTCAACCACACCAAAAACAGACAGAGCAAGACGTGGAGGACAAAACCGAGGCCAAGGCGGTTGGCCACTGCTCCCAATGATTCTGCCATCATTTCAGCACACTCTCCAGAGACGCTCCCGGGTGGAAACCCCACCAGCACCTACCTCTCCCGTTTAGGAGTGTGGACCGATAGCTGTCCATTAGTTGAGGCGTGTGGGTTGATGATTAAGGAGGTCTTAGACGGCGCGGAGGAGGAGACACAGGTGGTGGACAGGTCCAGGCTGCTGTGGTTGTTGCTGGCTGCCTCCTCCGCTGTGTGCGAGCTTGTCACTTCCTTCCAGAGCTGCTGCAGTTCTGTTGGAATCATGCCTGAAACAAACAAATTGGATAATTAAATCAATTAACAGCTAATTCGGCCGTCTTCAAACAGTAATTAAATCAAAGAGTCAGTAAACAAAGCCTAGTGTTAGGTTTGTGTGTGTGTGTTTTTGCACATCTATTTTTTTTAATAACTAAAGTCTAATATTAAACACTGCGCGACTCTGCTGAATCTTCTCATATGCCACCTGTGATACCTGTGTAACCCAAGACGCAGGCTATGGGTAGCGGGATCCACACAGCACAACACCACATACATACGCTTCATTAATTGTTATTATTTTATGTGTTTTTTAGACAAGAAGCCCCATTTCCAGGTCCCTACTCAGGCAGAAATCCCTGTGAGCTCACAGCCAGGCCAATAGCAAAGGTGGCCAAACGTTACTCTGCAGTCAGCTGGAGAAATTTATTATTTTATTTCATTTTCCTTTTTTGTTGTTGTTTTGTTTTTTTTTTTTAAGGAAAGTGACTACTTTCTAACCTCTTTTGAAAAGAAAAGAAGGTCTTAGGGAAAAAAAAATACTCAGCTTTATTATTATGACAACACGAACCACAATATGACTAATTTTGTGCTTAAGTTTTAAATGATGACAAATAGCTTTGTTATTAAATACAGTTTTTATTAATCACTTTTAGACATAAATTATGAATTCATATTGTCTTCCTGAAATGCTTTTCAAATTTTAACAGTCAAATTGATTATACTATGATTATTTCATTAACACACCTATCTTTCTCATTAATTTTGGTTTCTCGAACTGCTCACTTAATTGATGGATGTGTCTACTGAAAAACTGTATAACTTTCTACACAAGTAACACTATTATTACTGTCATTTCTTAGATCAATGCTAATGAGCCATTCAAAAGTAAAATGAAAACATAAAATAAGCTTCAAGAAATCATAATAATAAAAAATATGTATTTTTTTATGGTGTCAAAATGGACACCAGCTTTAGTACACAGCAATCAGTAAGTAATACAAGCAAAAACTCTGCAAACTTCCAGGCTGGAAGAGGAGCTGCACGCGTCAGCATGACACAGGCTCAAACTGAGATCATGTTTTTGGATAAAGCTTGTGTTTGTGACATGATCAAACAAGTCAAGTTGCTCTCACTGAAGACTAGCTCAGTGCTCTTTCAGAGAAGGCCATGGGAAAAAATTAGCAGTAGAGACGCATCACTTAAATATTCAGGGTAAAACAGATTAACAAAAGCCAGTGTCTGTGTGTTTTTAAAGAGGTTTCTCATCACTGTGCTCCCAGATCATCACTGGGATAACTGTTCATTGTTTCACCATATTGTAGCACCGGAGCTATCCTAAGGAAACCTGCCATTTTCTGAGTGTACAGCAGCAGCTCACATAGGCATGTATCTCACCAAACCTAAGGTATCGAAATAAAAAAAAAAGGCAATATGCATTATACTCATTTGAAACACATAATAAAAAATGCCAAGGTCTAAATTTAATTTATTTTTGTCATTTAGAATACAATGGATAGATAATCATCTCAACGTGATCAGCCAAACATCTTTACTTTGCTAAACTGTTAAAGATTTTAATTATGCTAGCTTTGGAGAGCACTGGTCTAATGAGGCGATAGACTCCAGAGAATCTAAGTGGTTAAGAACTGTGAAATGAGTCTGATAGGATTTTTTTATATTCACCGTGGATCGTTTGCATATCAAAGAGGAGTAAATTATTGCACGACAGACCAATAACCTTCCCCGCCTTTCTGAGAGTAGCATTAACAAAAACAGTCAGTCTCCAGTAACGGTTCACTACAAAAAAATGCTAAAATCCTTAAGTATCTGCAATTAATATATATTATGAAAAAAGGCTTCAATTTATACGTTAAGCGATCAGATATTCTTCGGACACATCCGTTTCTCTAAAGCCACGCCATTTGCCTTTCATCAGACCCAAATGCCAATTACATTCTGATGGATTTTGTCCCAAATGAGCATTTAGTTATTAAACATATTCAATTATTACTTGTCCCTTGAAATTAAACCTCTGGGCAAATTAAACAAAGACAAAGGTCAGTACACAAGCTTGTGTCCTGTTTTGCTGTGTCGGGCTATTATTTTCAAACACCTTGCAAAGTGACAGTGTGGGATGTATTTTTAGCCAACACGCTTGACAGGACTGTCTGCACAGTAACAATTACCTGGGAGCACGGCTGACCCTTACACCACTGTTTACTCAATTGAAACAATAGTGAATAGACTTGTCTGTTGATAACGTATTGATAGGAGACCATATGAGTCGACACCTATTTTTATTTTCCAGAATAAGCAAATAGGAAAGAATAACTGGCCTTTTTTTCACTTCTTTTTTTTTTTTTTTTCCACCACTCCCTTATCTGGATTTCTGCAGGTTTTTAATTAGAGGCTGGCTGGCATCCCCTCTCCCTGTTCCCCTTTCTCCTCTTCCCTTCCCATCTCCTCCTGGTCACTTCTGGATCTACTAATTCTTTATTTATGGAAGGAAAAGCTTGCAAGTGTTACAGCTGTTAAAATACATACACACAATATTTATACCTACATACACTTTTATATTTATATGCAAATCTTCTAGAAGTCAATAAAAAGCTGTTTGGTCTAACTTTCTATATAAGTGTAGCTCATACTAGTACTAATGATAACTATACCAAATACTGAAAGGAAAACAAATACACCCAATTGTGTGGGGAAAGAATGCTGCGGATAATAAGGAGGATTTCAGGCTGGGTGATGTTAATTTAAGGAGCTAAGTGTGATGTCATCCTCATCTGCACAAAATCATCACTTTAAAATGACAACATCAATTAATTGATAAAATGAAATCTGGAAAAAGCCCTTCTCCTTCTTCCACAAATTTCGTTCTTTTAGTATAATTCTGGAGAGAATTCCTACCAAGCCTGTCAAACTGGGCAGCTGAAAGCTGCGCTCATTACTCACCCAGCAAAATGGTTAAATAAAATAATAGAACAAATGGTAAAAGCAAGTCAAATAGATCCACGAACACTTGCAATAAATTATGTAATTTACCATTGAACAATTTCATTTTAACTGCGAGAGCTAAATTCCAAGTCAGATTCCCAGAACTGTGCTGCAATTACCCGAGATCGCTGCTGCTGGTGCTGCAACTTCCTACATACCAGAGCGGGACTGAGCCCTGAAACTGCCAAATCCATGGGAGCAATCAGGCACCCAGATGTCTCAGTCCTATTATTTTCACTCACGGGTGATCTGAAGTGCGATTTGCAGTTTCATTTTGCAGCCACTAAAGATCCAGCTCTCGCAGCTCAGAACAGTGCTGAAATGCGGTTTATTTTTAAATTGTCACTATGTACAGATGTAAAATCTAGATTATAGATGTGTCTAAATACAAAGCAGCAAAGATTACACAAATATAACACTAAAGGATGTGGTATTTTGTGTAAGACAATGGGCAAGTACTAAAAACTAAAATGAAACTAAAACACTGCTTTGAACAATGTATTAGTTCTGAAAACATAAGAAAAATATCACTTATGAAGCAGCATTCTCTCCTTAGAAACATTTATTACCATTGCAGATACTTAAGAATAAAAGCAAAATGCTTTTAACCAAATTCACAGCTACATTTACTAAGGGGATGAGGTTGTTTTGTATGCACACTTACAGTATATGCCTCAGTCTTGCAAACTGTTCTGAAAATAAAAGGGCATGATGTATGTAATTCTTTCTTTACACTAAGAAGTGTCCATTACCAATTATTTTAAACTATAGCCCTGGCTCTTCATTGCATTTTTCAGCACAACTTGTCCCCTTGATTATGAAAGAAAATGTAGGCACAGGTTTAAAAAATGTATGTTGTGGGGACAGTTGACAGATTACTGCTCACGGAACTCAATTTCCCAACCCCAGGTATCACCGGCTCAAAGACAAACAGAGTTGCTCAACCTCTTTGTGTCCTTGTACCTCCATACCCAGGTGACCATGTTCAAGCAAGCAGAAAGTTGATTTAAACCTCATAACGACATCAGTTTTAAGCCATCATCTCTCTGATAAAGAAAAATAAAATATCATACTGTACTGCACCCTGCCTGAATTCTCAAGTTACTCCTTCCTCCCTCCACCAGCCCCCGGCTCTGGCCTCCCCCAATGCTCACAACTCATTTCCCTGCAAGAACCAGCCCTTTCTGCTTATGTTTATGTCATCTTCAGTGTGCAAGTCAGCACCCCTTAGGTTTTAAATACGCTTCTTCATGAGGACTAATAGTTACACTACCCTGCTAACCATATCAATCAATGCCACGACTGCTGAATTACCTACTGGTGTCTCCGATGTGTTACCGCACAGATTACACTTCATGCATCACCACATTCATTTCTTTCACATTACACATGAGCGTGTCTTGTCACTGCCCAATTGCCCTCCTTTGGACAGCTTAACTGATGTACTATACAATGAACCTTACCGAGCAAACTTAATAGTATAGGAGCTGTGGGAAAAATTAGAAAGGTTGAAGCCTGAGTCCGGAGGGTGTGTGGGAACACCTTGGGATGCTTCCAACAATAAATCTGAAGCATAATTAATGCACGATACAATATTCTGCATTATAAATGCCATTTTATCTATGTGCCCTTTTTCCTAGACTCGTTTCATGCCTTCTCCCCACCAGACCGTGCATCGACAGTGACTGACCAGCTACCACCCCAGGCCTGACCCTCCAGCTCCAAGCCAGGCACCACCTTCCTGAACATCTGCCTCTGACTCATGCACAGGACTAGTCTAGACCTGGTGTCCAGCTTTGGGATGATGTAAAAGCTAAACTGAGTCTCACAGAGAGAGGTGGTACGTCCCAAAACTTAGCCTTTTAAAACAGGCACTCAAATTCCTTTGTGGATCTGGCAAAAATAAGCCTAAGTAAAACATGCCAGCTGCACACAAAGCACTCCTCAGTTTTGTTTCCATTTACCCATAGAAGTTAATATTCTCCAGCTACCTCACCCTCCTTTTTGCAGCTATGGACACACAAAAAAGGAAGGTGAAGAACAGAAGCAATTTTGTCCTCTCCCCCAAATTTAACTGTATAGAGCTGAATGTAAATTCATTATATGGTTTAGCAACTAGTAGCAGCCCTAAGGCTGCTCTGAAGAGCCCAAGTCATTCAGCCAGAGCTGACTCAAGTTGCTGAGGTGGAATTTTAAATTTATTATGGAGCAAGGGAATGAAAAGGCATGATCACTCAGAAATGCCAACATCATGGTTGAAAGACCTGGTCGTCCCTAAGCCATGCCAACTTTCAACAGGCTGCCTTAACCACAGCAGCCAGAACTCAACCAAAGCTGTTAAAACGTCCCAGGCCTTGCAGACAAACCTAGTTTAATACAGAACAGTAAAGTCAAGCCCAACAGAAAGAGAGAGAATAAAAGCCCCAGGTTATAATCACTGTCAGAAATACAGAGATTAAGTAGTTATTGCTTTCAATGTATCAGTATCTTAAAAGAAAAATAAAAATAGGGATTTCAGCAAAGCAGTAACTTCTGGCAGAGTGCAGGGTGAATAAAGATGTAGGAGGATCTAATTGTCAACAACACCATTAAAATTAAACGGAATTAATCTCAATTTGCCTCAGTGTGGAGGGAGGAATGAAGCTATGATGCACACAGGCAGTGAAATGAGGGCCATGTAAACAGGCATGGAAAGAAGACACTGCCACCTCTCCCTCCCAGCTGCTGCAAAGGGCAATCCAATTTCTACAGCTCGGCAGCGTGCAGATCAGAGTTGCTCTGCGCCCGGCTCTTTGCCAGGCTGGAACCAGAAAGGGACCAAATAGCATATTTAAAGAAGGAAAAGCTGCTCTCACGCTACCTTAAGCCATGAACTGAGCACCAAGAATCGATTAAGATGCCTCCTGTGAAGGATGTGAAGCCCAGATGTGTACAACCAGCAGCTTCAAGTCCACCAGACTGGCTGTAGTTGTGCAAGCCGCATCTGACTCCGAACTGCCTGCCTCCCGCTAGCCAGAACGGTGCCCTTCTCAGAAAATACCTCTATAATGCCTGCCCTGCCTGTCAGTGTTTTTCTGTGTTTATTATTTTACGAGCCTATGAGATCTGTCTCTGTCTTACTGAGTGACAATTCTGTGTGTGTGCATTCATGCTATCGCTTTGCCAGACACCCGGCCACTCCCAAACCCCTCACCAACCTTGTGCAAGGGGCTGCAAAGGCAGAGTAGGCTGGCCAGGCTGGATTGTCAGCAGGCCCTGACGCTGCAAAGACAGGAGGTGCTGCTGTTGCAACTGCTGCATCTGTAAGAGTTGCTGCTGGAAGGCCAACTGCTGCGTAGCCACCTGCTGTTGCTGCGGCTGGAAGAGAAAAGATGCACATTTGTCAATACAAAGCAAAGCGCTAACAGAGGATTTACAGGGCTCCTCGTCTCAACACCCTTCAACTGTTGATCACAGTCACCCACTATCAAGGCAAGCTGTGAGCCTACCACCCCGTATCAAAGACCCCAAGGCACAGGGCTGCAGTCGATTCCCACCTCCAGCGGTTACTTTCATCCTACCCAAATCTTTCCTCCCATCCCAACTAACAATGTATGCAGCATCTCCTGATCCACATGGTCAAGTTTTACCCCAGAAGCCTCTGTGTTTCACTGGTGGGTAAAGCAAACACTGCTGGCAGCTCTTAAAAGTCCTGTGTAATTCTGAGGCAAAAAACATGTATAACTTGAGAATCACACCGCATCATCACATCACACTTAGATATAATGAAAAACAACCCTGTGCTGTGCTCTGCTTGCTTCATCCATCAAGCCCCACAATACTTTGTTATGTCTGGAATAGTCTGTGCTGTGTTTAAGGCTGCTACTTCTGCACTTTGAAAATTTTAATTATTCTCACTAGAAAGAAGATGGAGCTGCTCTACTCCACAGGGATGTGAACCCTGAACCTCCGAGGTGTAAGAGAACATGTTGCTTTTCTCACTACTGTACCCAGAGAAGCTTTTAACTACTCTGTTTATCACTTCTGACATAAATAAATGAGAAAAAATCAGACCTTTGAAGAAGAAAAACTTCATCTAATATTGTTAATTAGCCATGACAAACGATGAAATAACATTGTAAATCTTTCATAGAAACAGCCACTAGATTTTAATTACACACATTCATAATTTAGCAAACAACATCTTACTTGAATGTGAGTGTTTAATATGTACAGTACTCCAGGCTTCAGAGTCCTTAATTTTGTGCAGTTAAGGAAGCCTCTAGGTTCTGCTTCCATGCTCATCTCGTATTTTATTTGCTTTGTTCTTTAAAACCCATGAAAGGCTTTGCATTTTGATAAATATCTTTTTATTTATTGTACAATGACAGGAGGAAAACTTTTGTTGTGTAAAACATCAATACATCATGCCAGTGTTTAGCAGTACCTTGTGCTAGCCAAAAAAAATTAATGTAGATTTCCTTAGTAATTATCTGAGTGATAGAAAGATAATACAGTGCAGTAGTACAATAAATAGAAGGAAATTATCTAATATCCCTAATCTGCTAGGAATCATATCAAGGTGGAGGTCTTATACCCATTATGGCTAACAATTATGGAAAGAAAAATTAACTCTTTCCATAACAAACCTGCATACTTTCACAAACAAACCCCAGCCAGACCCCAAGCTTTTTGTCACCCTTCCCTGACGCCAAGCCAAAGCATCGCTGGCCCCATTCCCTACTGGTGTCAAGCTGGGAAAGAACTCCATCAGAGCTGCAGGCACAGGACTGACAGAAACAGCCAGGGGATTGTCCCCCACCTTCTTCTACCACCGTGCCCCATCAACCTTAATGGGGCAACCAACTGTGTACCCCCAACTGTACTGACAGCCTGCCTACTGACAGTTAAGTCAGTCTGTCTACTGACAGTAAGTCAGTCTATTTATCTTATTTATAAAATCAATTTCTCTTCTTTCCAAAGGAAATCTAGGACTTCAAGAACACAGTTAAACGAACAAGTGTTTAGATGTTCTGAACCTTGGAGACTTCATTTCTTTGCAACAGCTTGCTCAGACAGATCCAGCTGCTGCAACTATCTACAGCAGCACCAGATGAATGTAAGCCCTAGCAACAGTTAAATCAGGAGTTACTGTTTGCTTCCATAAATATTCATTTTGTAAATACATTTATATATATAATAAATGGTATTACATAAAAATCTAGTTACAGTAAGCTGTGTTTTACCCATTTGCCATCTGACTGTAAAGTTAGCATGTTCTTTTTTTTAAGAAAACCAACAACCTTTATATAAATTGACTGATGCCCATAGTTGTCTTCTCAGCTGTCCTAAGAAAAACTCTTGAACACTCTCTACTTTGAAAAGCCAGGATATAAAAGTATACAAGGCCCATTGTCCAAGAAAGAATTTAAAAGCAAGACACATTGCCAAACTCTGCTCCCCACCCAGTTACCAAACACAGGATACAAGGCAGTTTGTTTACTTCTCACAATTGAATGCATACAAAAAAGGTCTCAGTGCAGTCCTGTTGTCAGGTCAGTAGTCAGTGTTAAAATGCTGAAATATCCTGATAAAACTTGCATTTTTGATCCCCTCCCTAAAGCTTCTGTCAAAGGTCTGTTTTCCTTTCTTAGGTTACTCCCTACTGCCTAACATAAACTGTCACAACTGCCGGAGGACAAACGCCCCTGTTCGGCACACTGCCCGCTCCGTCCAGCACCACGGCACACAGCGGGATCCTTCTGCAGCTCTGAAGCCCCCCTTGCCTTGGGGACACCTGAACTGGCAGGGGGAGAGGCAGCCCCATGGGCAGAGGGCTTGGATCTCACCTCTTGCGCTCTGCTACACCTCGCAGCCCTCTAGTAAAACCCACCAGACACCTTACTGGGGTCCGTTTGTCATTCTGCTTGGGGGACAGATCCCTTTTACCAGTAGGGCTTGGGAGATTGGTTGTGTTTTCCCTCTTTCACGACAGTACAATAGGACAAGGCAATCACAAAATGACTTGGGGGACGCAGGACATGAATACACTTGTTCCATCTGTCAAGGTACAAACTCAGCCTTCGTTAGCACCGCAGCCACTCATCCCCACCATGGCACTGATTGCCATGGCACCCCACAGCCAGCTGTTAGTACTGGGAGGGGGGATAATAAAAACAATACTAAAAATAAAAGACCACCACTTGCATGCTAATTTAGCAAGAACAACCTTCTTAAGGCAGGAAAAATGGGGCTGAACAAACCTGTGGGATGAAATGCAGTGTTGAAACGGGCCTCTACTAAACCCCCCATCAGCAAAAATACCCCTCGACCCCTAGAAAAAGCTGAAGGACTTGGGCCCCTTGTTCTCTTAACAGCTATCGTGTTAAAATGCTCTTCTTGAAACAGGAAAAGAGTCCTTTCTTATTGTTGCTTTCGATAGTGTAATATCAGAAGTGTGACCACAGTAAATCAGTGTGTTAGATATTGAAATGCCATCACATTGTCTAACTTCCCTTCTCGTCTTTTTTAACACAAAGTATTTTTTTCCTTTAAGCTCCAAGCCCTCATCTTTGTGTCTGAGATGCTCTCCTGTCTGACAACAGCAATTTAGAAGAGTTAACTTTTATCGTTCATTCTGCTGTGTAACTTTCCCCTTCAAATTTCTTTATCTGCCCTCTGAGCTCATCTGAACTTTCATGTTCTCCCAGCATGCAGGCTTGCATTCAAAACTATGTCTAATAGACCAAATAAGAGGTTAATAAGAAGTGGCAACAGAAAGAAAAAATACAATCCCTGGTAACTGATAAGAATGACAGTGGCAGCCCTTTATTGTTTGTCTTCAAATATAGAGTTAAAGATCTTTAAAAAACTAAATTTTGACGCCTTTGAAAAGAAAGAAGCACAAAATAACAACAGGGGGTTATTGCCTGCCAGCCACAGGGGAGAAGCTCCATAATTCTTATTCTCCCTTTTGAAGGCTGTTAGAAATCTGATTCAAAAAAGCAACAGCAGAAGGAGAAAGCCTCTTGAGGCTATCGCCATTTCCTGTGATCATGCATAATGCGTTTCAAAAGTGGGTTTTTACCAATTCTGTTGATCAATTGCACCTCCTTCATATTCCCTCTTTTTTCTGCTGTGTTTACATCTGATGTGACTCAATGACAAGCGCTGTCTGAGACTGTGAAACAGACCTGTCATGTTGATTTATGGGCGCATCAAACCACGACTTGTCCAAACTGAAGCTCGCAGTTCATTAATTAGAGAGTTGTGACTTTGAAGTCAGCTTTCAGACTGTGGTTTTTAACATTTGGCTTAATTTATATGCTCTTGAATGTGGATCTCTAAGGAAAAAACTCAAATTCCCTTCTTGTCTTTGAACTTCTTTTGACCGCACAATAATCATTTCTTTGTCCAGAGTGATGCCTGCATCCCAGAGTCATTAACGCGCATTGAACTGCCACTGATGAGTAAGCCCTACTGAATTAGAAAAACAGCCAGCAAAACAAAGCTGAGAGCATTCTGCACAGTGATATCTCACAATTACATGCCTTCCCTCCCTGTGCCATTTCCATTTTAATTACTGTTAGTCCTTTAGATTTACATTTTAGACACTTTTTAATCTGTTCCCTTTTTATTATAGTGGCGCCCGTAAGCGTGCTATGGTTAAGGTTGTGTCAGCGTTTCCATTATAAACCCCCTATTTTCAGGGGTTTATAACTCAGCTGGAAAAATTCACTCTGGGTTGTAACTTGGCACAGGTGGCACAACTGCCGAAATCTGGGGGGGCAGAAACTAGTGTGTGCTCCGAGCACCACCACTTGCAAAGCGACACACAAACGCTGCCGCCACGGCAGGACATCGCACAGTGTCTCATGCCAAGAAGCAGCTTTCTAGGATCTACCTAAGCCAGCACTGATGTCAGATTAAACATGAAAGCCTCCAACTCCTTGTGACTAGAGAGGTGAACTCAGTGCCTTAAAAAGAAACTTAACTGCACCAAAACTAAATTTAAGCACACCAAAACCAATGAAGTTTAGGACATAATGGGTACTTTGAAAGTATATTGAAAGGACAGGCAAAAACTACTCTGCCCTGTCCATGCCATGGACTATGGTGGCATCAGAACAAGGTCTGCCACTACCACACCATGAACAGGCAGCGTTCCCATGCTGTCTCTCAGACCTCATTTCTTGGTGCCACCACCAACATTGCTACGGTGTGGTTCCTCCTGCTAAACCCGTGCTGCAAAGAACGTGCAAACAGAACCTCTCCATTTGGAAACTGCAAACCCAAACAACATCTCAGCATTTTGCTCTGTTAGAGAGAACAGCACCATATCTGGGCCTGCCGCCTTGCCCCCTCGCCTTTACAACATAACTAACTTCCAAAAGCACTCTCCCCAGATACAATCTAGATGCTTGCTCTAGTACTCGTACCAAACACCAAGGCATGGTCCCGTGCTATAAAATATGTGGCAGCAAGCAAATGGAAAGCACAGAAAAATACAGGCAAAAACAGGACAATAACTCTAACTCTGAAAGCTGAGACCCGATGGAGTCAGTTCAGTTGTGCAATTATTTATAAGATGAATGACAGTTTAATAGCCACTAGACAGTCCCCAGGGACCTGTGGTTCGAAAGTAAAATGGGTATTGTCTGTACCTCTTTAGGCTGTTTTCCAGCATGTTGTTGCTGTAAAAGTTGAAGCTGCAACTGTTCCTGTTGTTTCTTATAAAACTCTTGAAGCTGCTGCTACAAAGAAAAGGAAGGATGGTAAGTAACAAAGTAGAGAGCCAATTCAGTGTCCCTTTTTCGTGTAACACACAAACTGTGATTTGAAAAATAGCATCCTTTTATCTGTAATGGTCTGACCTTTAGTTTGAAACTCAACAATAAATTCAGTGCACACTGACTATTCTTGGCATTATCGTTTGAAAAGTAATCTCCAAAATGAACTGATGAAAAACATACCATTTTCTACACAAACTAATTAAAATAAGGCATGGAATGACCTTTGATTGTAACAACAAAGCCAAAATGCCCTTGCTGAGAGAGCCTGGCGAATCTCTGTTGTGAAACACATATGCTTTCTAAATGATAGGGTTTGACTGTATTAAGTGTTGTTCAATACATGCATAGACATCCTGGGAAATAATCTCCTCCTCCCCGCTCTCCAGATGTGCACAGCGCAGGCAGTGCTCTGGCGTGGGCAAGAGGGAGCACACAAGGTCAGGGTGGGGTGGATGCTGATGCCCACCCAGGATTCTTGAGCCCCCACTGTGCCCTACCCTACTATAACGGAGCCTTGGGGCTTGTCAGCGGCCAACTTTGAGCTGAAAAAGGACCACAGGCTGTGAGAAACACTGACACACCACACGGCATACGTTGGCTGAAGTCAAGCCAATTAAGGCTTGCAAACCTCTTCACTTTTATTGCCACCATCTCCATAGTCCTTTATGGTGCCAGATGGACATAACAAGGTCTAAAATGGGAATTATCATGCTACTACCTTGTTTATTCCCATTAGTGAGGGCACACCAGGCTTTCTGGGGGACGCAGGCAAAAGCAACAGGAACATCTGCCGAAATCCTGACACTTAAATATGCATCTGTATTATTTAGCTGATCTTGGAAACACTCCTAGCACTGCTCCCTGGTTTTGTTTCCAGTAGCTATTTCTAGAATTAAAAACAAGAGCAGTCAGTTCATCCCAGAGCATGGCTGCTCCAAGGTTCAGATCTGAGACATGGGCAGCTTCTTTCCCTGGGAACATTTTGGGAGGCAGCAAACAACTGGAGCTGTTAAGGAAACAATTACCTGTTGAAGCATGAGTGCCTGCTGCTGTTGGAGCAGGACTTGGAGTTGCTGGGGAGTTAGCACTTGTTGCTGGAGGATCTGCTGCATTTGCTGGGGAGTGATCACTTGAGGTGTCATCATAGCCACCGACACTGGAACCTGAAGCACAAGAGAAGAGCGAAGAGGGGGTCAGAGTGTGCTGCCACAGCATCTCCACATCACCCAGCATCCCCAAGCCTGGCATGGAGGGTATTGAAGGCAAGAGTCCTTACAGCCCACCACAGCCCACACCAAGGTACCAAACACATTCTCCTGGGGACTAAATTCCCCTTCTGCAGAACATTATTGAGATGGGAATTCTTTACAGCAAGCAGTATGGTAAACCCTGTAAAGATTTATTTATTTTTACAAGAAATCATCAGCTGGGTCCTTTCCCTCCCAGAAAAAACCTTGCCTTCCGTGCAGAAATCCAGAGCTGAGTATCCCTCAGCTGATGGGATCTAGACCTTATTACGACAGGTTTTTAAGAAAATTGAAGGAAGGCTCAGTGATGTGAATAACAGCACTAGATTCCTATGCAATTTCAACAGAGAGGCCCTACCACGATGTCTTTACCATTCCACATTCACCCAGCATACAGATGTCTTCAATTCTTTCATATTATGTGAGATACCATTAAAAGCCGCTTTCCATGACATTTCAGTGACAAACAGCTACAGTGATGAACTTGATAGCATTTCATATTTGCAACTGTTAACACATTTCTGCACGGGCATCTTTGCAAGGAACCTGTACACTGTATCTGAAAGGATGATGTCTTGTTCAGATAAAACACTGACATTAAAATGACAGGCTGTCTTGGCCAAGGTTACACAAATTGTATTCAAGCGGATACCTAATGACAATGCTATGAATTCTGCAAGCTTTCTAGAATGTAATTTAGCTATTCAAAATAATCACTGCACTTGTGTTTAATTTGCAGACTACATGAGAACCATTTTGTCAGTCCTAGTAATGCAAGAAGACTATTTCCCTAGAAACCCACCCCTCTACCCTCCACCCAAAAAAAGGGAAAGAAAAGGAAGGGAAAAAAAAAAAAACAATAGAGGAAAAGACAAAACCCATATGAGTTTTAACAGTAATATTTAAGCACCTTACTTTTCTATAGTTTCAAATCAAATATGTGACAGCACAAAACTAAAGGCAGTAAAGGATATACTTTGCTAAAAAGGATCTCCTGTCATCTCATGTGTTACAATAAAAGGTAATAATATGTTTAGCACTTTTTCTGTGCACCACTTTAAAAAAAAGCAGCAGACAATAGCTGATCAGGAGATAGAGGAGTTCAAAAAAATATCTTCCAGTGTAGTAGTAAGCAAGAGAGAAATGTGGTATTAATTTTATGTAACATAATGTCTTAATATGCAGTTTATCTTGACTTTTTCACATGATTTGTCCTGTCATTTGCATAGCAAGCTCTCATTCCTAATTTCACAGTCATTATGCACTGATGTCCTGATTTCTCAGCATCACTAATTTTGATGAACTAAAAATGGTTCCTGAAGGTCAGACGCATGTACACTGCACATCTCCCCATGTTGTTGTGTACACGTTGTGTGCCAGGGCCAGCCACTGCCTTGGAAACACTGGTCTGAGGAAAGCCTAGCAGAGGCTCGCATGCCTTCGACATCCCATTAACGCAAACACGGTGAGGTGCTCTGTGCATTCCCCATGGCACGGTGTGTTCTCACATAGCTAATGTGGTTCGGGCTGCTGTTAACACAGCAAATGGAGATTTAATTATGGGTCAAATGCCAGTACCACTGAAGCCAAGTCTCCCATGGGCAGTACCACTTGCCCATGCCTATGGGAAAGCCAGTGGCTGCTGCGCCGTGCCACCCCTCGCCATGTAGGACCAGCTCTGAGGACACTGAGTCACCAGGATGGGTAATCCCATTAATTCAGAGTATATTAATCCATAGTCTTTTCAAAAACTTTCCTGGGAGTACAGAATTATTTAATTCAATGCTGCCGTCACTATCTTTGGCCCGAAGCATGACTCACCTTCATTATTCTCATCCCCAGAGAAGTTTACTTTACCCTCGGGTTTGTACTACCTTTCATTGAAGTTGGGCCGAGCAAACAGAAGAGGAAGCATGTTTAAGTATGTTTTCTGTGCCCTTCTTGGAAAACAGACAACACAAATACTCTTCAGTCAGATTTATGACGACAAGCAGGGATACAGACAGGAATAGGGTGGGGTGCTGTAAACCCTACACATCGGTGATTAATACGAAGGGCCGCATTCTGCCGTCAGCTATGCAGAGGCAACTCCCATTCACTTCCACAGCTTTTTTGCACGCTTATCTTGGGATAAATCTAAGGATTTGGCCCTGCTTTTGAAAACTGGCCATGTACTTTCCGGTGAAGGATCTCTCAGCTGCGCACTCTTTGCTACAACAGAAGCACTTAACCAGCAAGAAAAAAATATACCTCTATCTATTTTAATATATATGGCACACCCAGGAGTGCAAGTTTGCACTGATCCGTGCGTTTCACCATCTGAAACCACATTTTCACACCACATCTGCACCTCCAAAGAAGGCCTTGCCTTCCATTTATAAACACGGCTAACAGCCACATTTAGTCGAAGTTTATGCTTCAGCTTATCACAAAAACAACTTAGAGAAACCTTTTAGAAACAAATTCAAATAAACCAGAAAGTACCATGTTAGAAATGACACACCCCTCCAGAACAAGTGCAGGCACACGTGTGGCTGAAGGACTTTAAATAGTTAAGAATGATGGCCTATATATCCACTCTCTTAACTCCCAACGTCCAACTTTTTCATGTAGCTAGTCCCTGGTAATACCAGGAATCAAAGGGCATGCAGCACCAGCAATAGGCTATTATAGCCCACACTTTATTACCCATTACTACCGAGGTCATTAGCGGTAAGAGTGATTGTACCGGTCTTAACCTATTGATCATTGTAACTACTATCATTTAATCCGGTGTTGAATGTCTGGAAAGCTGCTAAAGGCACACAAGAGAGAGTGCTTTAGCGATGAGAAATATAGCCAAAGCTTGGAAATTACACTTTGATTCATAAAATCTAGCCAGTGGTTTAAATCAATAGTATTTAAAACAGTCATGTAAGTTCTTAACTACAGCTCTCTAATATTTATGGGTCCCTTTCTGAGTGTATTCAGTCAAAACTAAACTTTATTTCAGATACTGTGAAATATACTTTATATTACGTTAGATTAAAAAAATATTTATTTCTGATATTTTGTCTGATAGTAAATGAAACCTAAACTGAGGGCTATAAATTAATTTTAGATTTCTATCTCTCAGATGCCAACTTAAATGTGTTGCCAAAAAAAATTACAAACCAACTTTAAAAATGGCTTAACTGTTTAAGTACATGAAAATGAGTGTGTTTTATGAGTTAACAATGAATCACAGAAGGCAGTTTATGAAGAACTAAAATAATTTTGTCTTACTGCCTTCAGGGAGTTGAAGTTCAAATTAAACTACTGGCAGATATATTTAAAGAATGCTAAGTTAGCATGCTGAGCAGAAATCAATCTTTTCTTGAAGTTGTTTATTTCCATTTTCCACATGAAACACGACTGTTGTTATTGATATGATTAATGAACTACTTTTGGTATTGTTGACTGATAACAATAGGGTGTGGTAGATACCCAGCTGCATGTAAACCTGGCAGCAAAGGTAAAAATACAGCTGCAATTTGGCTTTCGGAGCCGTGCTAGTATAGACCTGCTGACATGCTAATACCATCAACGGCAAAAAATGTCTTTAATACTCACAATTGTTTTCAGACACTGCTCCTCCCAGGGCTTTGCCTGCTGCTCCTCTGCATCCCCCACTGCCCTCCCGCTCCCCACAGCCTCCTCTGCTACCCCGATTCCAAACTCCATAAACATGCTGTGTTTTGGCGACACCGACCAAGGAAAAACGCCCCAAACTTAGGCCAAGTTCACCTTTAACTTCACAACAGAGCTACAGCAGGGATGCATTTGTCACTCCTGCGTACAGCCCAGACAAGGGTCACGGGGATGAAAATGATTTAGTCCCATTTAATCATCTCCATTCCCCCATTTTCAGTGATATTAATATAATTAAATACTGACTAAATTATTTCAAGTAGTTTAATCTTGTATGAAGTGAAAAAAAAAAGAAAGTAAAAGAATGCCATTTTCACACAATGTGCCTTCGATGTTGGACACGGCTGTGGTCCTGTTAACTGTTAGCAGGCATGCATGGAAGATGGGGAGGATTTCCTTAATTCATAAAGGATAACTCTGGCAGAAAATCCTTTCCTCCCGCGATGTATGTTCCAACTTGATTTCAGTTAAGACCTCATACCAGGCACCTTGGTTTTCCAAACAGCAATTCTTCGGTTAAAGATTTTGTGATAAAAGTTAAACAGAGCAAAACAAAGCTGAACACAGAAAGAGTGAGTCGCTGAGGAACGGTTAAAAAAACTGGGCTACAAACAGAAATAGATATGGGTAGGCAAAACCAAACAATTAACTTGAGCTGTCTTATTAGAAAGCTATTATGTGCAATACATCTAAAATGTAAAACAAAAGTCTCAGCCGAAAGAATGCAAACCAGCTTTGCTCATGCCACAGAAGATAAACCACTGATACCCTGGCAAGCAGAGAAGCACGATGCCACAAGCCAGAGCAGAGCCCAGCAAAATCAGAAGTGCTGAAGGCAGGACCCGCTTCCACCCCGAGACTAAAACATTTCCGACACAGGATTTCATCCTCCAAAACAACAACAAAAAAATGCCGCCCTTAGAATTATTCACATAGAAACTGCGATGCTGCTTCAGGACGCAAAATGGAATCTCACTTTGAGACTTAGTTCTTTTGCCATAATACACTACAACACATTAAGACAGGTGATGTTTATTATATTAATGTAAAATCAGTTGAGTAGTCTGTCATTAGCATAACTGTTCTTTCCGTAACAATACGGCTCCCTGTGAAAGGGGGGGGGGAACCCTCTTTAAAATTAAATTAGCATTTTATTATTACAATTTTGTTTATTATATTTTATCAGGAGGGAAGATCTCCCTGTGACCCACGGAAGGCAGCACGATGGGCCATGCTGACATTTCCCAGCATGTCAGGATGCCTGCTGTCTTCTGTATTCTCTTCTAGCTGAGGAAAAACGGGAATATTTTCATATTTGTTTACAGAATGAAACATCTGATCTTATCTACCACTTCTCATGCATACCAGGTTTCTCACTAAGTGCCAGGATAATTGTTTCTGCTATAATAAATACCCATTTAATTTGCATAAAAATATAAAGTTTACATAAATTAAATCCTTTCTACATCTAACATTTGTCAAACAGAGACTAAACCGGAACACACACAACCAAATACTCATTTAATAGGCTGAATAAGATTTCAGCCTCGAGATTACCAGCATCATTTTTCACCTTTAAAAAAAGTTATCATTTTGGTTTCCCGCTCCAGCATTAAGTGAAAAATTATAACCTGCTGTACATGGCTCTGAACAGGGAGATATTTTATCATGATTCAGTTAGGAAAAAAATAAAGATTAAAAAAAATAAAAATAAATCAGTATTTTTTTTCCAGAGTTTAGGAAAGGAAATGTCAGCTCAACATATTCTGCCAAAATAGCCTCAAATAAACCAAAAGCAATCCTGCTTAGAAACGTCCAAAATATCCCTAAAGCCCTTGAAAACCCCTTGAAACCCTCTCTCCCAAGCACCCTTAATATACTGAGAATGATCACCATGTAAGACTCCTTACATTTGTGTATTAATTCATACATACATTAAGGAGAGCTTAATTAAATAATAAAAGACCGTGATTGAACCGGCAACATTTAATATGCTGGAATTTCATGTGAGCAAAAAGGAAGCGTTACACAGAGGGGCTTTTTTTATCTTTCCCCATGGCACATTTTTAAGAAGAACTGCAACTCCTGACAGGGATTTCTAGGGAATGGTGAGCCCTCTCTCTGCTCTCTGATTATTTTCTCCTGCAAGAGTGGAACCCGGAGCTGCCTCCTCTTCAAACCTAGGGCATTTAAGGAGATATTTATTGTCTTGGCCAGCTGAAAAAAACAGCTATTGAAAAATACCCACCTGGTTAAACCATGCTGTTTATCTGCCATACAAAACAGAGCTCTACTTAAAACACTTTGCCACTCTGGTTGCAAGTGTAGCCTTTATAACAGCTGTAAACTTTATTTGCTCAAAATGTGCAGGTTTTCACACCTATGGCAGACACCTACAGCTGAACATCACAGCTAAGCACAACGGTGCAAATTAGATTCTAATGAGAAAACATCAGTTGCTTCTTTGACAATCTTGCCATTCACTGATTTAGTTCTAATGAAGACACACTCCAACCAGCAAGCTCGTCGTGTTAAAGGTCAAAGCACGTTCAAAAAAATGCCTCACAAAATCAAGGCAAATGGGAAACCCGTAAAGAAACCTTCTCATAAAGTGGTGTGGCAATTAGAGTAATTGTGCAAAAAGCTGTCTTCGGTAAAAAGTAAAAGAAATTAAGCTGCCACTACTGTAACAGGTTAGATGAAAATCAAAATTTAATGTATTCTCCCTTGTGTCATCTTGTTTTGTCAAGACATCAAATAGAATTGGAAAGTACAAAATAACAAGCCCTTGAGAAATCACAGAAGCCGACCTTTTTGATGTTGTTGGTTTACCTTGTTCTCAGTTATTTGAACAATGATGTTTCAGATTTAAGGGCAAGATAAAGCTTAAAAATTAAAACCCGTTGTCAGTTTGGGGAGGAGGGGGTGTTGTCCCTCCCGAATAACAGAGCATCTTACCTAATCAATGAAGGCAAATCCGTCCGAAACTAGTGCACAGAACAATTAGCAATTCCACTTATTTGTTCAATATTCAGTCTGGGTTTTCTAACATTCATTCAAGTTCAGTACAAAGTACAGATCCTCCTGCTAACAGAGGAAACTGTGCTGGAAAGGTTAAAAAGAAAAAAAATAAGATAAAAAAAAATAAAGGCTATTTGCCAGTTCTGCTTTTCTCCCCAGTCTCTGCACGGCCTCTTTAGCTCTGCAGATGAGTACACGATGCATTCCACCACCACCCCCCCCCTTTCCTTATAACTGGAAAGCAAAGCTAGGCAAGTAAGCACCTTATAAAAACAAAAGAGTACAGGACATTTTAACTGAACTACAGCAAAGTAGTTTCCAGTAACACAGCTCTGCTTTCAATAAAACAAACAAACTGCTTAAAACCAGCCAAGCCTTTCCCCAAACAATAACAAATTTAGCTTACGGTGTCAGGACTTTCCCACAATCTAGTTTTGCAGGTGTTGATAAAACTACCCCTTGCTACCACTTTTCCCTAGCAGAGAGGGGAGAAAACAACATCAGTAAGTCATCTTGCTACCAGGAAACCTTTGCATAAAGTAAATTCTAGTGCTGTGTCCTTCCAGCTCAGTTCTCTCTCCAGCAGCTCTAAAATGACTATGAAATACAGAGCAAGAAAAGCACAAGAGCTCTGCAACTCCTTCAACTTTTGAATACAAAAATCCTTCTCCCCTTACCTTCCTTCAGCTGCCCAGGGCACGCAATCACAAACACAGAAACCAAAGCATGTTACACTGAAATAGGAATTTGTTTAGCTGCACTGTTCTAAACCCAATGTGATTCTCAAGCACCATCAGTGCTTGAGCATCGCTAGGCTAAAATGGTACGTAAGAAATCACTCTTGACTGCTCTACATCATTTTCAACACCTAAAAATCCCCTTTCACCTTCCCCACACAACTGTTGCAACCCTTTTCTTCCTTGCACACAACTAAAAGCACCCCAACAGGCACAGACGTCAAAGCCCACTGTCCATTAGTGCAATAATCCATCTGTGACCCATTACAACCCCGGGGCGATATGACTCTGCCATGGTGTCTGATAACTATTTACACCCCAGCATAAATGTCAGTGTGGGGCTACGAGTTACACTTGTAGAACGTGTAGAGGGCTCATCCAGCTGTGGAAGAACGCGAGGCACCAACACTTCCCCATGAGCAGCGAGATGCTCAGAAAGACAGCGCTGGGATTTCATTTCTTCCCTGTCAATCCCATGATATTTATGACTTTAGTTCAGCTGACTGACTGGTCAGAGCACGTCTCAAAGCTTTTCTTTTTCTTTAAGCAAAACCAGCGCTGCTCAGAAAAGGGAGGCCACAATGGCACAGCACAGCAAAGTGTATGTTAAACAAGACCAAGAGAAAAAAAAACAACTGTAGCAAACAAAAAAATATTTCAAAGCAGCCCTTCCTATCATAAGCTTTCTGATGATTTATGGTTTACCAACTCAGCAAGGTTACGCAACACTGCGTGCCTTTAGATGCATTATTTGAGTCAGTTGAGATTTAATTAAGATCACAGCCTCCAAAATCCCTGTCAAATGAAAATTCACACAAGACAATACACTATATATCCTCATGCAGATAGTCGCCATTCCACGCTCTGGAATAACATAAGTTAATCCTCGTTTCTATGGTGGCAGACAAAAGTTCACTAATTTTGTTTTCTTTTGACACTTGTGTTGTTTTCTGTTTTATGTCATGAGATCATTCCCTTCTGAGAAGGGGAGGGGAGCTGATACAGGGGGAGAGGAGGGAGAGCAATATGTCTGAATATGGCAGCAGATGTATTTTGACATTCGCACAGCTCTGCCGTGATGTCATCAAGTTTTCATATCATTAACCCCTGCCAGTAAGAGCATCATTTCATGACATCTGTCCATTGGGAAGAGGAGGAAGGAGTCAGGGACAAAACAAGGAAAGTGCCTCGATCTCACTCTCACACTAAAACCAAAATCAAACGCAATTAAGACTACAGAATAGCATTCACATCTTCTGTACCAGCAACTGCCTCTTCCCAATTCATTATCTGCCCCAGCTGCCTCCTCACCTCGGAGGTGCTCTGAAACCGCACACCCAGCTCATCACAGATGCCTTCTCCTCCTGGCGCAGGAAACCCCCTCACTCTACAGTCCAATTCCTCTCCCCGCTAAACGTTAAATAAAACAGTACTTCTTACAGGGAAATTACTAGAACTTTACCTCATTCCAATGTATTTCTATTTGCATTATCTTAATATCTGCTTGCTTATCTCACGGTTTAAAACTGACAGGTGCTAGCAGTCTTTTGTTTGACAGGCCACTACACAAGTAACTGTCTTGCCTGAAAGGGCTAATGCACTACTAATGAACAATAAATCAACTTTGATTATAAAGTGTCAGGCCAATCAGTTTGCAGTTCAGCTCTATCACAGTCCAGGCCAAGGCAGCTACTCTGACAAGGCAGGATTTGGATTTCATCTCTACTGCCTTATCAATGGGACTTTTTGGAAGCAGATGATCATGGAAAGCCCTCTGACAGCAGATTTTCCGCTGGCTGTGAGGAGAGTGCCTGCTTTTAGTGACTTCCTAGGCTGCTACTGCAATAAATACACAATCAACAAAAGCCATTTCTTAACCAGGCAGAAGGACGCTCTAATGACATGCTCACATATAAACACGTATTTTAGCCGTGACTTTTAACAGAGCTGGGAGCAAACAAAATTGCTTTTTAACTGGATGTAAAGGTGTGTAACATGCCTGAAAGCTCTGCACAGTAAACACACTTCTGAGGGGGCCAGTCCAGCAAATATTAATTTAGCAAGAGGAGTGCCTACTGCTTCAGGGCAAGAGGGAAAGCGACTCCTCTCCTGTCGCTGCTATTGCACATGCCCAAGTCAGTCCAGGATCAGGCCCGGGAGCATCAGGCATGAAAAGCAGCTCTGCTCCACACATAAAAGATTTTAACATTTCAGTTTATTTATAAAAAGGCAAATGAGCCTGCATAAGTCACTTTTTATTAGAAATAAACTTTAGGGATTTACCGCAGTTACCAGTTCAACACTCGTTGCTAAAGTAAGCCCAACCATTTCGTTTTCATAAACAGATCTTGGTCACCCCGAATGATTCACATTTCCTGCCACCAAACTTGTTTTTATTTGAAAATCTGAAATGGCAGCGCTCCAAAGGCCAGCACATGCACCTAGGGGACCGTGTCCTGCGACCGAGTGGCTTCTCCCCACCGCCAGCACCAGGGAGACGGGAAACCCTCCGCGTTTTGTAAAACAAGCTGGCTTAGAAGGAGTTAATTCCAAAGAGGAAGAGTGTATATGCACTTTGCTCTAAACTTACCACCCACTTCCTAAGGGTTCCCTCCTCCCCACCACCCTCGAAAAATCATCTCATTTGCCCTGAAATACTGGCTCGCAGGGTTGACACTTAACTCGGTTACGTTTAGATCCCGTTACATTTATTTCACCGGGGTTCATAACACTAGTCAATGTCAAAACCAAAGCTCACTCACTTAATTTCCCCCGGTAAATTGAGTGGCGAATCCATTCAGCAACCCCGGTTCCTGACATTTAAGCCTGACAAAGTGTTTTACCGGCTCTGTGCACTTTCCCTCCTCCCTCGCTCCTCTTCCAAACTACACCGCTCAAGTAGGAGCTGCCGGGGCAGCGCCGCGCACCCCAACTGTCAGAACAAAAGACGGGCAGCGCACGGAACAAACCCAACCACTTCTCCAAGCCCTCCGCAAGTTGCGAGGCGCGCACGCCGCACCCCCTCCTCCGGCAGCAGCGGGCTGGAGCATCGCTGTGGCTTTCCCAACCTCCCCGCTCCAGGAGCGGGCCTCCCCCCACCTTTACCCCGTTCCCGCGTAAGGCACCCACCTGGGCGGCGGCGGGCGGCGTGCGGCGCGCCGGGCCATGGAGCGGGCTGGCGGGGCGGTGCGGAGCCGAGCGGTGCGGAGCCTCCGCGGGCGCGGGCGGAGTGCCGGTGCGCGCTGCTCGCGGGCTGCCGCGCCGCGCCGCCACCCGCGCGGCCCCGCCCTGCGCCGCCGCGCACACCCCGCCCCGGAACGGGGCGCCCCGCGGGTCCGGCCCCCCCCCCCCTTACCGCCCACACCCTTACCCCCCCCCCCCCCCGCGGCGGCACCGAGCGGCCTCTGAGCGACCCGGCCCGCGCCGCGCCGAGAGAGCGATCAAACCCCGTCCGTCCCCCCAGTAACTGTGCTCGGCGGGGGGAAAGTGCGGCTGCAGCCGCCTCAGGCGCGGTGTGTGGGTGCGAGCGCCCCGCAGCTCTAAGGGAGAAGCTCTCCCTCCTGCCGCTAGAACTTTCCCTTCTCCCCTGGAAAGTGGCTCTTGGTCCCCTCCTGCCTTCCCGACAGCTCGGGATTTCAGTGCCAGGGAACAGAAGTAATGATAAAAAAGCAACACGATGCCTCTAACAGGAGATAGTGTCGAACTGGACTCCGAGCCCGGCCGGCGGTGGACGCCGGCCCCTTGGTCCCCGCAAGGAGCCGGCCCCATGACAGCCCTCAGCTGCACCCCGTGTTCCAGGCCGGACCCTCAGCGCCCTGCTCCCTGAGGCGGACGAGCCGTCCCGTTCCGTTGGAGCAAGGCCCCTCCGTAACGGGGGATCAGCGGTGTTGTGTCACTCGCACACGGACGACAGCAAGGAAAACACTTTCCCTGGGCCCCCACACTTCATCGCAGAGTCTCCTGACAGCCTCTCACCAGGCACTGTGCGGTTCCCGTAACCCATCTGCCCCAAACGCTACTATCCACTTCGTAGTGGATGCTTGCTAAAATCTCTCCTGCTATTTCAATTTCGTTTTCACCTACTTTCTGAAGGCAAAACTAACGCGGATAGTTACTTTAAGCGCGAGTAAGTGTAAGACAGAAGCCGCCCTGACAGGGTTCCCAGGCAGCGCCTGCTCCGCTCGCAGGAGTCAGGGCTGTCAGACAATGGCCCCATTAGTTATGCCGCTGAAGAACCTCACAAGAAGCAAAGACAAAGGACCCAATTTACTGACAACTTGTGATCTGATGTTAAATGGGAAGCGATACGGATTGCCTTCCACCCTAAAGTGTTTTTGTGTGAGATAACAAATTTATTAATGGGATTTTTTTCAGGTCACAAAAATGTGACCCCACCCTCTTATGAATATTTAATAAGGGACTAAGGGCATCTTTTGCAAGACCCTAAATCTGCCAGAAACAGCCTACATGAATCAGAGAGCGCCTGCCTCTTAAAGGGGCACACACGCACTGAGCGGGTCAGCACACGCGGGGCACGGGAGCAGCCGGTGTGAGTAAGTACTGTGCGTACGCAGCGTCAAGCAAAGAAACACGCACACACCGCAACACGCCGGACGCCCAGCAGTAGCATAAACGGGTAACGCATGCCGTGAGGCAGTAATAATTATCGCCTGTGCTTAAGAGAATCCTTCCTGTCCTGGACTTCAAAGTTATCTCGAGGAACTCGGGTTGCTTTGGGGAATATATTACAGAATACACAGACTTAAACTTTTCAGCAGTTTCTCTCGCGGACCACCTCCTCCTCCTCCCCGCTGCATTTCCTAAGAGCATCACTGGCAGGATCCCCAGCCGCTCTGACGGCGATGGGAAATGGCTCTGTGCATTCAACACTCACTAACTTTGCAGCTGAAACAAGGTACGGGTTGTGTGCCTGGGCAGTCTCTGCAGACCACTCATAGGATGCTCCACAGACCCCAGTTTGGAAATCTTCTGCTCTGTCTTAACTTTCTCAGCACAAACTTCTCACCCACACACGACCCTCAATCCTATTAAGTCACATCTTCAATTCTTATTTCCCAACAGCCATATCCAGGTACATGCAGCTCAACTGAAGAGCAGTGCCCTCTTTCTGCCCTTAACAGCAGCTGATCACACACCTCTGGACCTAGCTCTGGCTTACTATATTTGTTAAAAAAGAGGGCTCTATGAAGCCTAACGCTTTGTTCAAAGCATTTCTCTTATTTCCAGGGACAGAGAAAAAGTGGAATGTGGCAATGCAAGCACAAGGCTGCGAGCTAGATGCAAAGCTAGAGCATAGTCCTGGCTCTGGCACTGACAATTCTCCCCAGCCTTGGGCAAGTCACCTAGAAATTCCTTTTTTGTGTGTGTCTATCACATTGAGGATGCATCTCTCTCCAAGAGCTCAGTTTGTGACATCTGGACCCTGGCTCTGGAATTGCCTGCATGCTCACCATTTCAAAGGCAGTCAATAGCCTCAACATTTCTACCTCCTTATCTGCAAAACGGGGACAATACTACTCATTTCAGGATCTCTTATAGGCCCATATTTGCGAAACACTTCGAAAATGAAAGGTGCTGTCTAAGCACTGAGCGCTGGCCATGGAACCTGCAAGCTGTATTTTTAAAGCATTTTATGCCCTTTCATATAAAAGCTTCATACCTGCAAGCTCAGCCAGCATCTGCTGTGGGCTAAAAACCTCAAGTCTACTCCCTCAGTAACAGAGATGGTAGCACTTGTTAAGTAAGGTCATCATAAAATATAAGGCATTTCTAAGCCAGCAAAATATTTTAACAGACCAAGAAGAACCATAAACTCCCACTTTAATTCCATTCAATTACAGAGAGTCATCACCGACCGAGACAATCAGACAGGGATGTTCAAAACAGAACACATAAAGTAATAAATTCAAAATAACTGGCAATGAGCATGGCAGACTAGGTGGCTATTTGGCACCTAAAGATCTGATCCATATTAAGTGGTGGTATCAATACCTCAGTGAGAGAAAATAAGCACTAGATCCTAGGCTCTAAGGTTCAAGCGAGAGGAACAGATTATGAGCTACAATCAAGAGAAATACAAGGGAATTAACGTTTGGTTTTTTTTTATGCCATTATTTTACATGTACACTTTCTTCAAAGGCTTCTGCAGGTACTCATCCATGCAGAGGCCATGGTCTTGCCTATAGAAAAGCCTCATCTGCCTGCAGGGCAGGGCAAAAAGACAGATCAGACAAGATACCCACATGGCACAACCTCCACTCACCAGAGTTAACCTGCCCCAGACCAGGAAGTTACACGTCTAGTCCCAGTATGGGCCTATTTCAACCCAACTCAATTCATCTGTTCCTGTCCTCGGGATGTTTCCCTGGGCAGGCAAATAGGTCCCACTTCGCTCTCTGGTAGTGCATGGTGAGCCAAATCCTGTGCCCTGCTTCCTGAGTACCAATCTGGGAGTAATTCTGGTGAATTACCAGCACAGAGGAGCCCACTCCCCCCCCAACTGGAGCCAACACCACAGCAGAGGCAAGTGCCAAATTACACTGCTCAGTACTGTTTAGAGCTGTGGGCCTGTTTAAAAGCAAGCTGCAGTTTGCATTTCTGAGGGAAAAAGCTGCCTCCGATCCTATTCCCACTCCTGGATCCCCAGGCCCATTTCTGTGGGGTTAAATCACATTTTCCTGTTTTGAGAATGCTTCAGTTTCCCTTGTTGCTGTTTGAAAGACCTATGAAAACAAATGGAGAAAACAACTGACTAAACAGGAAACAGTGAAACTTATTACCCACAAAGTGCTGAGAAAAAGGACAAAGTAAACATTTTTTTGGGGGGTCATTTTTAATACTCTCAGCTAATGCCCCTCATGGTAAAATATCTTCAGGCAGAAAAGTGACTTTTAGGCTGCTGATGCCTAACAAAACAGAACACCAAAGCAATTAACATTTCAGTAATGCTTATGTCCCTGTTGTTCTTCTTTTTCTGATGTGAAACTGTCATTTTCCTTATTGCCCCTGCAAATTCTGCATGAAGAAGGCTCTTTAAATCCCCCCAGTGTTGTACAATGGTTTAAATTTCACTTCATGGCATGCTTTAAATTACCATTCACATCTTCATTTAATGCATCATTTTATAATGCCAGTGTTACTAGTTAATTTATATATACACAGCAGGATGTGTCAACATTCAGGTGAGTTATGAATATGATTGTGCAGGAGTTATGGAAGACATTTCAGCAAAATTATGGTTCCCTCTAAACATAAAAATATTAATAATGAATCAAACATCCCAGGTAAACAACAAATTTCATGTAATTGCACCCCCCCATGCTTCCAGATAAATAAATAAAAATGGCAACATTTTGGCTCTACATTCATATTTGATTGATCTTAATAAATTGCCATCTCCTTTCCTAATAAACTGTAATCTCTTGTTTCCGCCACAAAGTAAAATTTATTAGCACACTCTTCTACCAGCAGGTCTGCATCACTCATAGCACAGTGTGCAAATTGTTCCAAGTATGCCTGGGCATTATTCATAATTTATTTTTCTGCCCCAAAGTACACAGTATATTGAAAGGTAATCACCACTAACTGTTCTCAGTTACTTTCCTTAATTATGTGAGATAGCATTTGTGTCACATACAGTAGAGGAAATGCTGCAGTTTCCATTAAAACTCCATTTTTTTTTGCCATGCACTGAAACACAACATTTACACACAGAAAAACCTTCTTAGGGGTGGAAAGCCTGGAGGTGGTATCTGGTAGGAGATGGCAACACCTCCACTTGAAAAGAACAAACCCTGTCTACCAAAATAACCCACTGGGCATGACAACAGCGATGGCTCCGAGAGGAAAAGTAGGTGTTTTGTCATGATGTTAAAGTTGCCATGGTAAGAAAAAAAACCCCACAGAATGAAACATCAACAAAACAAATGTCAATCAAACACATTTTTGCCTGTTAAGGATTAACCAGCCACCCCGACAGACTATCTCCTGCTGCCTGGGCTGTGCAGGCACTGGGGTGCTGTGGGCTGGTGCAGCCCCAGTGCTCCCAGCTTTGCATTTTGAGGTGCATCACCCTGGCCTGGGGCTGGTGTGGGGAGAGCTGGTGGGAGATCCAGGGTTAGACGCACTGCCCTCTCCTGGTAATGTGCTTCTATCATCGGGAGACTAATGCTTCTCACTGCAAAGAATCCCCTTCGGAAAAAACATGCCTACTTCCACAACAACTTACATACCTACTTCCACAACAACTTACATACCTACACCCCTACATACACACGGATTTCACCACAGATTTAAATGAAAATAAACTGGATTAAATATGAGCCTCTTTGTGTAAAAAAAAACATTTCGCAGGCAGCCCAAGAGCGCTAAACTATATATTCTGGCTCATCTGAGAGAATAACCTGCATCACCCCTGGGCATCTCGCCGTCTTTTACTTACTCTGTTGGGAACACATGTCGGTGTATTTTCAATAAAACACCTTCTTAGCAGTAATGGGCCACTGTTCTCATTTCAATGGTCCCCAAGGTTCCATGATCCAGTATATTTAGCTGGCTCACGGTTCCAAGTTTCCCTCCAACATTCAAAAGCTATTTTTAAGTTTTCTAAAGGCAGCAGCCATGGGAAGAGCTTTTGCTCATCTCTTCCTTAAACATGAAAACAGTCAACTTTGTACATGCAACAAAACAACTCAAATTGTTTCCTAAAGAGGTGTTTAGGCAACAGCCCTCATAGTGAGAAAGGGGCGCACAGAAATGCTGCTCACGCTGCACGGGGAAAGAGTTTGAAAGCACCTCTGGGACCTCTGCTTCTGCTAGGAGTGGGTGGCAACACAGCCCCAGCAATCAAATGCGCCTCTGAAATGCCAAAAAGCAGCAGAATGGTGCAATTTGCAGAGCTGCTCAAGCCAAGAAGGCTTAGTGCTGGCGCGAAGATGCAGAGGAGCCCTCTGAGATGATCTCTGGTTGCCATACTGGACTTGCAAGGTACGCTTCCTGCAAGCATGAACTACCACGAGGAGCTATTAAAGCTTACCATCCCAAGTTCCCCGCTACATGGATAAGAAGCTGTTTTGGAAGCAGGCCATGGTGAGGGATGACTCCTGGCAACACCACCCTGCACACAGGGACCTTCTCTTCCTCCTTCCTGCTGTCTCTGGGTCAGAAGCATCTCCTCACGCTGGCAGGCCAGGGATACAGAAAGAAGAAGAAGCAGGCAGCACACTGCAGTGCAGGAGGAGACCCAGCTTTGGCACAGCCACCCCCGGCCTTTGGCCATGTCAGTCATTTTGATGGTGCACATCTGGTTTCACACGGGCGAGAAACAGCCAGCCGCACAGGCTAAGCAAACACCCCAGCTATAGGACTTTGCTCTTGGATCCCTTGGGGTCATCCAACCGGCTCAGAGTCCTTTGTGTGGCACTAAGCAGGGCTCAGTGTGTGCTTTGGGGTTTTCCTTTGTACTTCCACTCTGGCCCTTCACAGCACAACGCCACAGTCCATCACTTCTTCCCAGATAAACAGGGCCCGATCTGAACTCAAGGACAGGGTCTTCCCCTCCTGCTTCCCTTCCCTGGGCAAAGGGGGCTCCTGTCAGTAAGCAAGGGTTATGACCTACAGATGTTTCCTACCCAAATCCAGCTGCCCCTTATCCCAACCCTTTTTACCCCCCTGAGGCACAAGAAAAAAAGATGATGCTGAGCAGTAGCAGTTCTCCATGCTAGGAGTGGATGTAGTGGGGCAGCCAGGACCCACTCCTTCACTGTACCCATCATGGCAAAGGGTGAACAAGCAAATAAAGGATTTTTTCTGGGGTCCCTTAAAACAAATTTGCCTTCCTATAGCAAGAGAAATTCCTCAGATGTGCCTGAAGACTTGGGGCAGTGCTGCTTGGGCTGGAAAAGCAAGAGCTCACTGCAAAGTGTAACAACAGAGGACTACTACAAAAATCCATCTCTGCAAGTGAAACATGTATTTAATCGCTGGAAGGAGATGACAATTCTCTGCCGTTAAATGCAGCCACTTCTGGGGTGGATGGTGGCAGCAACTTCGGCATACAGAGCTCTGGAGGAATTCAGGACACCTGAGGCACCAAATCCTTCACTCGAATGAAATTGCAGGGTGATTAAGCAGAGAGAATGTAACTATCCAAACTGTAATTTGGCCAGCACAATGGATCTAACACCCCTATTCTTGGGAGGAAAAAAAAAAATCAGTACTGTATTTGAAGTTCAAAATCTAATTAACTATTTGAGAAAAAGAATTCTGTTTTTAAAAGAAAATTCCTAACAATATAAAGAGAATTAGTGCCAAAGTTTTTGAAGAACCGCATAAAATGGTATGGAAAACGTATGATATTGTAATAATAGGAATGACTGGATTTGCTCAAATGTTCCTTATACCTTATAATACAAGAATAAAATACAGTGTAAATCCTTCTATCTACATAAGTTCCCTGTACAGAAAAATCTCTCCTTTAATAGGTTTACACCTTTAACATGTATTAGTTTGGAAAAGTCCTAGGGTATAATTACACATCTTGGCTTGGCACATTAATAGCTGTTCCCTTCATTTACTGATTTCTTTTACTGGTCAATTTGCTGTTTTACTACAGTGCTCTTACAGCTCAGCTTCCCAGCGGCACCGTCCGCCAGCAGACCCTGTGCTAGGAAGGGCAGTGGCTCTGACCTGGCCATGGGCTGTGTGCTGCCATAAGGATGAGGGTTTTGATACCCTGCTCTCAGCCATCTGCACGTCGGTGCTCGTCCGGGATGTGGCGTTTGCCAGCAAACCACAGGTCACAGGGAGAAGGAAACAGAGCTGCCCTCTCTTGCCTCCACAATCCATGCAGAAATACACCCTTTGGGCCCAGGAGAAAACCTGTCAAGCAGGGCTTCTTGCCGGTCATGTCTCCCTCCAGGTTGCTGTGGACCATGTGTGTGCCCCCCTCTGCTGCCTTGCATCTCTCCATCCTTCCCTTGCTCCAGGCGTTCCCTGTTGTCCCAAACTCTGCTGTTTCCCTGGAACTCCATCCCCATCATTCTTCCTTGTCTCTGTGGCTCGAGAGACCTGGAGAGATGCTCATCTGGGACAGGATGCTTATCTAGCTCCACTGCATGCCTGGAGAAGTACCGTTTCCCCATCACAGAGGAGGGACACTCCTATGCTGCCAGTCTCTGCAAGGTTCACTTTGCATCTCTCCACCCAAGGCAAAGCTGGCATTTGCTCAGCCCCTGTCCAGCTTTTACAGGTTTTTCAACAACTTAAGAGGGTTTTTTTCTTGTGTTAGAGCAGAGCCATTCCTTTAATGGCTTCTCGGCACTGCCATTATAAACCAGAACTTTTCAGGTGTTTATTACTCAGCTTTTAAAACTGGCTCTATGCTGAAATTCGGCAAAGGAAATGTCAGCCCAGAAGAAAAATTTATTTTTTGCCAATTTTATACTCTAAAAAAAATGACCCCATTTTGGCCTCCATAAAAATGCAGCTTTTGCCGCCTCTGTGACAGTGGTAACAAGTCAATATTGTAATATTGCCAGCGGAGCTGCAGTGATTTAATGCCTAAAATTGCTTTGAAGGTGAAGAGTGCTATTGAGCTGCTAATTATTAACTATTATTACTGATCCTGCTATACAACAAAGATGCAAATAGAAAACAAAGGAAATATGAAATGCCACTGGAAAAATGAGGCAGAACTGAAATGAGGGTCCAGCGCTAAGCACGGAGGAGGTGGAAAACCAGTCAAGAGCACAGGCAGGGTGGGACCCACCAGCACATGCAAGAACAAAATGAACCAATATGGAAATACTACTTTTCATATTCAAGGATGGCATTTAAAATACAAATAAAATACAAATGAGCTTGCTCCATGCCAAAGCTAGCAATGATGTAGGATCAAAATCAGCTCTAAACCAAAGCTGAACTGAGGTCAACAGGGACCTCATATTGCTCGGCCAGAGCCAAAAGAAACTTTGCCATTTATTTCAACATGCAGAAGGCAGAGCCTTGCAGGTGCTGAGGACAGGTGACCTTGCCTCAGTGACACAGCAGACATACATTAACATAGAAACGGGCTGGGAATTTCAAAGGGCTCCAAAGATGTAAGCGCCCCCCAAATCCTTGGGATCCTTTCAAATCCCATCTGCACTTGGGTGTCCGCATCCACATCTCACACAGCCCAACATCTGACCTAGGCTGATCCAACTTGGCAGAACAGAAGGGGAAATAAGCTGCCTCCACTCTAAACCTCCCAAGCCACCCTGCTCTATTACCTTCCTAAGGGACTTCAGAAATGTTTCTGCTTCATAGCAGAAATGGAACAGAGTGAGTATTTCTTCTGTGGGTGAAACAGTGAGGACCAGGAGGCAAGTGAGGACCAGGGCACACTTCCATTTGGAAAGTGCAGTACCAAAGCAGCCGAGGGAAGTCATCAGGGCTGCCTTCAAACACAGCAAAAATTAAAAAAACAATTTATCTTCCCGGAAACTTTCTGCTTGTCTAAGTGGCAGCTATTTAAATACAATTAACAAGCAAATGATTTTAAAATTACAATACATTTAGTAAGGCAGCATCACAAACAATTTGCATCTCATTAGTGTTTGAAGCGGCAGAATCAGCCTCCCAAATGGGCTGCACGTTGAGTGGGAAACCCAGACACAGGCAATAGCTTCTGCTGATCCTCTGACACCAGACGTGCTGGAGGAGGGCAGAGCAAAGGGGTTGGTGGTGCAGCCAAGCCCCTGGCTGGGCCAGCCCCATGGGGAGCTCTCAGCACAGCTCCCAGCACAAGGAAGGATGCCATGAGCCAAAGCCTTACTAGAAATGGGTGTAAAATGCCCATTTTAACATAAGGAAAGGAATAAAAAGAAGAAGAGGAAGGAGAGGAAGAAAGGAAGGAAGGGAAGGAAAGGGGTGAGTGGGTGTGTGTTTGCATTAGGGATGGGCACTTTCTAACATGCATTCGTGAACAAAGAGTTTAAAGAGATTTCAAGCTATTTACTCAGCTATATATGTCATTAAAAGTTTATAGATTACACAGCCACAACCCTTCCGAGATTGCTGCTGGGTTTGGACACACATTAATTCCCAGGAGCCTCCTGCAGAACAACCCCATACTGACTCGTGCAGCAGGAAAAGCCTCAAACAAGTAAGAGTTTTAAAAGCTTCCAACTCACTTTCAACTGTGATTTACTGTGGTGGCTCCATTTAACCCGGAGGATGCAGGAGCACTTCCCAGATCACACATCATTTCCCCACGTGCCTTTGGCTTCCTTTAGAAAGCCACACCGCCACACCAAGACCTGCTGCCTGCATCATATCCTAGGATGCAGGCTTTGCTAGTCACAGCTTTATCAGGGTACCCATATGGGTAAGGACTGTTGGTTTTTAACATCAGTGTAGCTCTTGCCGTACAAGACCCTTCTTCTGTAGTCCATGGAGGGGAGGGATCTGGCAGGAAGCTGGTGGGAAGCTGTTGCTGGTGGAAAGGAAGGAATACACACAGTAGCTCTACCGGTGGTGCATTAACAAATTCCTACATGAATGCAGCTAAACAGCCTTAATTTCAATTATGGAAGGCTTGAAGATGAGGACATCCATGAGAGAGAATGTCCCTGAATAAATCACTTTTCACAATCAGCCTCAAGTGCTGGCATCGCCTGCTAACAACAGTGACTTACACACCAACCACCCCTGTAATCCAAAAGCTTGTTCCAAAGTACTTTATGAACTGAAAAGGCACAAACAACACTTCCTCTAAAGTTCAGCACAAGTTCTAATACAAGCTTTTACCTTCTGTGCCTAAAGCTCCACAGGCTCTGGAGCTGCACGTGACAGTTGTTTAATGCTGCGCAGCACAGTTATATACAACACTGGCAGGAGAGAGCGAGAAAATAGTTTACAATTGAATCTGCAGAGGAAATCTGGGTAAGTTGAATTATCCTTTTGGAAGCTGGCCAAGGGCTGGGACTACTCAAAACCAAAGAGAAGCTGTAAGAAGCGACCAGTTTTGCTTGTCCCTTGAAAGGCAGCACCTCTGAGCTGCCCTGTGGGCTCTCACTTGGTGCTCTTTGGCTGGTCCCACCAGGGAGGCTTTCCTGGGATCCCCACATCCCATCCTGCTGCTGTGGGATCTGTGAGTGACGATGGGGGGCAGGAGGCACCTGTGTGCCTCTGCAAGGCAGGGGTGCAGCTTTAGATTGGGAAGCCCAGTTAAAAAGATGGAAAAAGCCCCAATAATAAGTAAAAAAAACACTGGTAGAAGCAAATCAATCATCGTCTTGCCAAGCTCTGGGTGCAGCATGCCACGAGAACCCTGGAGCCCTCTGGGTGATTCCCAGGTCTCTCCATCCCTGGTGCCAACATGTGTCACCCCAAAGCTTTGCCCAAAGATGCCACCGACTATTGACACAGGCCTTGTGCACTTCTTTTTCAGACCTCTGGTTCTGTAGTTTGTCAAAACAGGATACTATTTAAATTTAAAATGGCATGATTTAAACGAAGACAAAATAGTTATTGCTGTTTTAGCAACCAGACTCCTCGAGTACATGCCGGTTCTGTTTTCCAAAGCCTGTTGTCCACGTTCCCCAGCACGCTATCTCTGCTAACCTGGATGCGAAGACAAGTGCCTAAGCAAAACAACGATCACTTTCTATGAATTACTGAACATGTGTAATTCATTTATCTGTAATACTGTGCTAAACTCAGCTCCAATTAAACAAACGAAAACACCTGCTTAGCACACATAGATCTTTCCATACCTCAGGGGAAGACAACATCAGTGTGCTCTGTAGTACAATCTGGCTCAGAAGCCTACGCTAACAATGCAAAGCTGGGATTTATTTTTTGTTTTTAAATGCACATAGTCAAGGAGATTAAAAAAAAACCTTGCAGACAGTGAGATTTTGGGGGAGTATTTGTTTTTAATATTTCTACCTTTAGCACATGCAGTTCTATAACATTTAACTGCTCATTGGGCTTCTCACGGGCACGCATCACTCTGGAGGAAGAGGTGGGATAATGAAAACATCAAACCACATGCAACTGCCCCCAGACCTCAGGATACTGTAAAACTGCCAAAGAGGCCTCGTGTCAACAAAACTATTGAGTCAGTGAGAAGACGCTCCCTTCTCTCGTTCTGCTTATGGACCATGGGCATCTCCCCCAGCACTGTGGGACCCCATCGCAAGTAACACACAAGCTGGGGTCACCCCAACACATCGACCCTGGGGATGAGACCACTGGAGGCACCCTGCATGACCGAGCAGCAGCAAACAAGACACAGCCTCACCTCACACAGGTTTGGAACCAGCTGGGGATGTCCCTTTGGGGGTGCCTTAGAAATGGGGATGCTGCAGATGCCCCTGCCTGGGGCTTGTTTTGAGCCCTGGGTGCTTTGCTCGGTGCAGCAGCTGCTGTCAAGAGAGCCTGCAGCCTGCCAGATCCCCTCCACTTAACTCATTTCCTATTCTTTACTCAACTGCCTGCAGACAATAAGCTGTCAATCAGATCCCCACAAGAACATTCACAATTACCTTCCTTCTCCCGCACCTCAGCATGGCCCCGTACGAATAGCTCCATCCTAAACTGTTCACACATGAGCCATTTGCAACTCTTCTAGTGCCGTAACTGCCCTGACTTGAGAAGCGTGTTAGGAAATTGAATTTCCTCGTGTTTTCAAATAAAAGTACTCTGGTGGCAAAGCACAGAAGCACAAGAATGGGCCTCCTACAGGTGTGAGGCAAAAGCAACCAGGGATGGAAAAACTGCCCCAGTAATTATTCTAGCATCCTGTGCAAGGGTAAGGCTGTTTGCTGCCTTTTTTTCTTTCAGTTTGCTTTTTCTTCAACAAAATCAAAGTTTCAAACTGAAAAGTGTTTTTTCTATTTCTGTGCTGTTTTTCTTTCCCTTTCCTTCTCTTATTTTTTTAGGACAGGGTGGTCCCCTCTGCTCCCTCCTGCAGAATTAGCAACAAAGCTCCACCACAACTTTGCAGCTGGCCCTGCTGCTCTGATGTGTCCACTGCCCGCTCTCTCTGAAGAGAAACGGGATTGTTTTTCTTCTGGGTAGATGCAGCTGAGTGAAGGACTCAAAATGAGCACGCTTTCCAAGCAACAAGCCCAAGTGAAAAAATAACACTGATGGAAGTCATAAACATACCTCCCCTTGTAGTGCCAGCTGCCGACGAGAGGATTTAAAAACCTTAACTCTGTTCTGCATTATATTAATGTTTCTATTCCAGATAGAAATCCCCAATACCTTGGGGGTGCCTTCCAAACACTGGGAGACTGCCCAGGATGTGTCCATTCCTAATGGCACCAGAATTGTTGCCATCAATAAATCAGGGTGAAATCAGTGAAGTCATTCACCACACTGTGACTTTACTGATTTTCTGCTCAGCTGTCTGCTCAAGGGTTAGTGTGGTTCATGGTAAGGAGATACTCACTCTCTTATGAATTGATCTGGACAGCATCTCTGATGGCTGTCAAACAGAAGGGTAACCAGTGCCATCACGGCTTTTTCGCCCTCCTATTTTTAATTCTCATGCAGGAAATTTCTACAACCTTTTCTGATGAAAAATAACCTATTTGTTATTTCCCCTCTCCTTTAAAATGTTTATCCTGCTCTGAATCTGCAAGGTGTAATACCATCAAGGAAGGTCGAGTTTCACAGACGCTCAGGGCTCTGCTGCGTGCTCCCCCCACTTTGAACAGACGAACAATAGTCCCTCAAGTGTTGCTGCTGGTGGCACAGCAGCAATTCACGATGGAGGGCTGGAAATCTGAAATTAAAATAAACTGCTTAAAACCTGCAGACAGAGAGAGAGATGCAGGAGACCGAGTAAAATGGGACAGGCTCTTAACCCTATCAACAAAGTGCTCATTGTTCCAGTTTAAGACAAGTAACACAGCAATAAATATTGAGCAAAGGAAGTTAACCTGTATCCACAGCCTTTGAATAAACACAGAAGTTGAAAGTAAAATCAATGCCAGGCCTTTGGCTCTTGCCAACTTGTGCTTTACTCCTTCTCGCTTGGCCTTGTTTTTACTTTTGGGGATTTTCTTTGCCTCCTCTCCCGTTACTCATACTTCCCTGTAAAAACCCCTTATCACACAGCAAACCGACAAACAAGGAACTGCCAGCACACAATTAAGAGATGCAAACAACAGCTTGGTGGCATTCTGCAAATCCACCTGGGTGTAGATAACTGGGAAGGAAAGGGCCAGGTAAGATATCCCCACCTCCTTCTCGCACCCCCTTCCCCACAGGGGACTGGACACAGCCCTGCATACCTCTAACCATCAAATCCAACTGAATGTTTGCTGTCTAGGATTGCACAGGCAGCATGTGGCATCTCTGGAAGATACAGGCATATTCATCTTACTACAGAAGTCTGAGTGTTCAGCTCTTGATTTGAGTATGGATAAATGCCTCAGTTAGTTCTCATTTTTCCTAAAGTGGTTTATCCACTCTTGTGCCAGCACCTCAGTCAGTAATACAGGTTTTCACAGCGAGTATTAATTCTGACTTCACTTTTAAATCACATTTTCTTCATTTGAGCATTATTATATTTCACAGAACAAGGCCTGAGCATCATGCAAAAGGCATTCTGGTCCTTGGTTGTGAATACAGTTGTGTAGGCAGAGGAATATTTGTTTTCCAAGTAATTTGTGCACATTCACAAAATTGCAGCTGTCTGTAGTTCTCCTGAAATATCTACTCTGATGTTTACAAGCCATAAAATATAATCTGTCTTTTGCAGGGTTCCAATTGTTACATTTAGAAATATATATATATATGCGTATCTTTTTTTTTTACACTCCCATTACATACTGGCTACGAAGCCTGTACAACACCAGCACTATCTTGAGGAGCTACTGCTCTGAGACAACAGTGGACAAACCTTTCTGAGAGCCAGAAGGACCTCTCTAATACACTTTGTGGATCACAGAATCACAGAGTGATTTGGTTTTGAAAAGACCTTAAAGCTCATCCAGTTCCAACCCCCCTGCCATGGGCAGGGATACGTTCCACTACAGCAGGTTGCTCCAAGCCCCGTCCCAACCTGGTCCTGAGCACTGCCATGGATGGGGCATTGCTTACCAATTAGGACCTCACTCTTATTCCAGCATAACCATCCTATGAAGAAGACCACACGAAACAAAGGCATGGGTTACAACTCAGCTTAGGGAGATAGCCTGCTGCCCTGGCCCAAGCAGAGCTCATGCTGGGATGGACATGCAAGGTTCATCAATTAACATGACAGTGACAACGGTGACCCATCATTCAGCAGACAGGTCTCTTTACACATTTATTCTTGCAAGCAAGCCCAACAACATTAAAACTACTAAATTTGCAATGTGGCCATGAACCAACAGGCTAGGCTGGTGGTAGCTGGCATCTCCCAACAGGTTTGTTCTGGGTGTTTCTGAGATACTAAGAGTCAGCCAAAGCATTTCTACTTGTTGCTGGGGTCTTTCTCCAATGACAGACGGGATTTTTTTTCCCCAGGGTTACTGATATTTGCCTTTTGCTCCATCTACAGCTAAAAAATCGGTTTCTTAACAAAAGTTGTCCAAATGAACAAAACACCATTCCCTGTGACAATGAAGTCCTTGGGATAGACATTTCCCACAGTAAATGCGGAAATGCGCACTGCACCTGCACAACACAAAGTGACCCCACTCAAACCCTGGAATAGAAATTGTGAGCAACTCATCAGCCCAAGGTCTTGATGGGCCACAAAGTACACAAACCCAAACACCTGACCAAGAAATCACAGTGGAATGCTGCTGGGCAAACCAGGACTGATCACCCTGGTATGCCTGAAGTGACTTGGTGAAAAACTGATTGGAAAGAAAAATAAGAGGTAGGAAGCTATACCCAGCTCAGTGGGATCCCTTAACTCCAGCAGACTCCCTGGATAGCTGTCACTTAAACCCAGGGCAAATCTGTCCCAAGCTGTTCAACCCCATGCTGCAACCCATTCAAGAGGCCCATGTGGTTGCACAGATGTGTCGTAAAAGGCTCAATGTTGAGATATGCCACACAGGTTAATAACTGAAAACACAGCAACGTATTATTTGAATCTCTGCTGCTTAAAAAATGCCTAAGTGACACAACTGGCAAGAAAGTGCTGAGCTTTGATAGTCACATGTAAGGCTTTAAAGACCCTCAGCCCACGTGCTCCACCACATTATGTACTTGATGCTTGCTGGCATGAGCTATGGAGCTGCAACATGACTCCCATGATAAAACATGATGGAGGACAATCTTCTGAGGGCCAGATGGTATAAAGCTATGGCACTGGTGACCTTGGCAGCTCTGGCAGAGGCACCGCTGCCGCCTTACACCGCGCTCTGACACCCATCACTACCTGAGCTTCAACCATCATCTTCCCACCTCGCTTCCAAATGCATCTCAAAACTTTTTCAGCTAGACAAGCTAAACCCAGGATGTAGATTTTCCAATTAGTCTCTGTTTAAACATCTGTTGGTAGACTGCATTTAACATTAGTTATTTGAGCAAAGCGCAATTTGATTAGGCTGTCTGAAACGGAGCCAAAGTCTGCAAAATAATAGCTCAATTAAATTTTGTTTTGCTTTCATTTGTCTTATACTTTCCTGAGTGTGATACAGTTGCATATAATCAAGTAAACTAATTCCTTTCAAAATGAGATATTTCGGTGCCTTTTCCATCTCCTCTCAAAGTTTATTTAATAATCTATTCCATCTTCTCCATGCTTCATCGAACTTCATCCTGACACATAGTACATTTCTTTCTTGTGCCTTCAGTCTACTTTCATTTTCTATGCTTTCGAAGAAATGAGATTATGTGCCATTAATGTTACACCTTAAATAGATCAGTAACTTATAAATGCAGATTACACTTATCAGGAAAATAAAAACATTTCAGCAATGCAGCAGCCTCTTCTTTGCACACACCACAAAATATTTTGCCAACCAGACGACACAGCTGTAAAACTGTCAAGCTCAAAAGCCACATCCAAGCGGCATTTCCAATTGTCTCCCTGGGTTTAGTTTCTACTTATTCTGTTATGTTGCACTTGTTGCCCTGAAACTTCAATATTAGCTCTAGAGATTCAAGCACATGAGGCAAACAGCTGCTCTCCTCCACTCAAGCAAGCTAGATCAAACTGCCTTCTCCCTTTTCCCCCTGCTTTTCATTTTTTACTTTCTTTTTAACCAAATATCTGCAATTCAAGTATTTCTGACAAAGTTTATGGTTTTAGGGCAAAATTCTGCTCTGTGATCATCACTGCAGCTTCTCCAAGTGCACATTCGGTCAGTGCATGAGGCTCACCAGAGCTTCCCTATGCTGACTACAGAAACTTTGCCTTGAGGATATAAAAATGAGAAAGTCACAGTAACTTAGCTGCTATGTAGATGTGTGTATGATTTAAATTTAAACATTAAACATTTAAACATTAACTTCTTTCACACTTCTGTTAAGAAAGGAAGAAGCATGCATTCTTTGAGAGAAGAGATTGCTTTTATCGGAGGAGATTTTCAATACGCAGTACTTTAGTGGGGTTTTTTTTCTTTCTAACATACTTGTGGCGAAGTGTGAACACAAAGGGACAAGCTGAAATAGGTATCTGGCAGCTCTTCCCCAGCGCGTGCTGCTGAAAGCCACAAGTACTAATGCAGTTGTTGAAAATCTGTGATTTTGATGCAGAAAGGCGAGGGACTCCTTCCTCCTGCACTGGTCCAGCTCTGCCCTGCCCTGCCACAGGCTGTACTTCAAAATACTCCTGCAACAAAGCAGCCTTCAGCATTATAGGCGGCTCAAGTCCATGGAAGTTCAAAATGGGATATGTCCTATTTAAAATGTAGAGAGCTACTAAATATGACAACCATCTGATGTATGAAAATTATTCACAACCAAAAACAGACAGTCTGGAAATAGCTGGGATGACTTCATTTAGACAGAATTACCCAAATCTGTTTCTAATATACACAGTACACATAATAAATTTTTACAATATGACAAGGAAAACAAACTCAATAAAAGTTCCTGATCTTTTGTTACACAAGCAAGCTATAGCCATGATATGTTTATAATATTTTGCCTATGATATCACAGCTAAGTAACAAAAGCAGAGAAACACAAAAACCAGTTACTAGGTATGACTTCACCTTGCGACTCCCATAGTGACATCGCTACGCGCATCACCCCAGCGTCCCACCTTCCCCACCTACAGCCCGTGCTCCACAAGCACTCGCTTTTCACTAATGCTCTCCTCTTCTCCTTCTCCCAGGCACCCTTTGACTTGGGAAGCTGCAGATCTCTACGACAAGAGTTTGTTTTTTTCCAACGACACCAGGACTCATCTGAACGGTAAGAGATTTTTAGCCTGTTTCCTGAACTCCTGGTTATTTGACAAGTGCCTGAAAACCCTGTTATAAACAATCTCTGTAGGAAAACAGATGATGTCTTACGATCACAGAAGGTAATTTTTTCAAGAACCCAACTTTCTGAGCATTTCCCAGATGCACCGCGTCAATCTTCCTGCATTTGACTATCTCAGCTGGTTTTCCAGCCTGGGCGTTTCGCCAGGCAGGCCGGACTGCCCCTCATTGTCACTTCTGTTCGATGGCACTTGCACCCACTGCTGTTATTCCAGGCTTCAGGAAATTTTCTAACCACTGGACAGGCTCCAGCACTGCGCACTAATAAGTTGCAGATTGCAGCACTCTAAGCGTGTGTGTGTGTGTGCATGCGTGTGTCAGATCAGGGCCATGGCTTGAAGGGGGGGTGGGAAACAGTAGTTCAAAAATGCTGCCTACTCAAATTGACAGAAAAGTGACCCCTGCACTTCATCAGAAATTCCTGCAGACTGACAAAATAAAGGAGTTTGCTTTTATCACACACAGTAAGACTCATATGGAAAAATGGAAACACTACATCACTCGACCTTAGGTTGCCCCCTTTTCAACCACAGATGAATATTATGTATAAAAAATGTAAATCAATTTGAGATGTATTAAAGGAGATTCTCCTTTTTTTTTCTATATTAAAGGTAATACCTTCTAATCTCTAGATTCATTTTGTAACGTCAAGTAAATGAGAACGACTTAATTTCCGTAACTGAATTTTGTTACTCTTAAGTCTATTTAGCATCTCTGCATGGTGTTCACATCATTTCCTACACTTTGCTTGCATCAGGAAATAATGAGCAAGCATCACTTACCCAACACTGAGTCACAAATATTTGCCTACATTAACAGAGCATTAAAAGCCATTTTAAACAACTTAAGGAAACTGCGCTAGCTTTGAACTGTGATTCACTACTATGAGAAATGAAGAAACTTTTCCTTTTCTAAAGGCAAAAAAAATCAGCTGCTGCAACCTCCTTGTAGTATCGTTAGCTCCTAGAGCAGACTTTCCTCTTACACAATAGATTTCTTTGCTTAATGAAACTACTTCTGAAATTTTCCTATGCTTGGTGTTGGATACTTTGAAATTTCAATCTTTTCACATCCTTGAACTCTCATCAACATTTTTTTCCAGACTGTGTCAATAAAATTGATTACTTGCAGTTCTGAACTCTGTTCTGCACATGGAAATAAAACAATTTGTTTTAAAGGATTTTCTGAAGAAAGCAGAACTTGGCAATCCTATTGCCGAGATCAAAAAAAAAGGGAGAAAAAAAAGGGGCCAAACCAAGCAAGCCTTCCCCACAAAGAGCAAAACAAAAAGAAACCTCTCCAGCAAACAAAAGAGAAGCGACATCCTGATCTTATCACTGCAGAAGCGAGAGCTAAATTCCTGACATACACATCATCAACCTCGCCGCTGCTCTCCCGACTGATACGTCTCCCTGTCGGATATGGACGATCTTTTTGGATCATTAATATGTTCATTAATTTGTTACCAATTCTTGCTCACTGTACTTTAAACCGCTCCATACCATGGCTCAGGAGTGCCTCGACAGCGCTGGTGTCACCACATGCGTCAGAACCCTGACTGCCCGGTTGTTGAGATGCCTCATGCCTACAACCGATCTGTTGCTTTTACAAGTTTAATCTGGGTATTAAGGAGCTGATTGTGGAACCACGTCGCTATAACATCTTCAACCCAGCTGTACATCATATAAACCACTATAGGAGGGGGCAGTCTCCCAAGATTCCTAGCTGCAGTGCATACCTTTAACTCCCTAATCTGTAATACTACAAAATACCGCTCTCATTTCTTCCCAAGCACAAGTGGACTACCAGCAAGGGTCCAACAGTGTTATTCCTAATTACCTTTTTTTCACTCTTGATCCTGTGGCGCTCATAATTAGTTACCTGGGGCTGCAATCCAATTTGAAGTGATGACAAGAAAGTGATCCATGAAAAAGTAATAAGTTAAATCCAATTTCAGCCTTCCTCTAATTAAATGCACATGGAACTAATGACTCAAACCCTACCATTTCAGTGATAATGGTAATTAGCAAGGTGGGAGTCACTCTCTTTTTTCAACACTGTAGGTGTAAACCACAAGGTAAAATGGCAGGAGCACTCTTAATTACATGTGTCATTTTGTCAGCAATTTACACATTTCTGACCAGTCAGGAAGGTTTCATTTGTTTTCCCCTTCCCCGAGGTGGGTAACACACGGCCGGAGTGGGGCCCAGCCAGCCCCATGGCCCCGCTCCCAACATGGGCAGAAAGCACAGCTTTTACAAACCTGTTCTCTAAATGCTTCATGGCAAAGCAGTAAACCTGCTGCAAAATTACACTGGGGGTGCTCTAACGAGACACAGGGCTGGAAATGAGGGATCCTGGCTCCTACTTTCCGTTTTGCCCCCTCAGGACCGACTCCTTTATAACATGGCAGATGCCTAAAGTCCCAAATACCCCAGAGGGAGCTACACACCTTAACACAGCTCTCTGACCTTGGGCGAGTCACTTAGTACCTCTCTGCCGGGGTTTACACAGCTATAAAATGAGAATAATCACATTTGCTGACAGTTCCTCACACTGCCAGCTCTCCCAATATACTGGTATTTTCCTAGAAGCCATGTTTTTTTGGAATCATATAATTACAGGACAATCACAGACTTCTTTCAAGAGAAGAAAACCTGCTTTTGTCACCTTTCTGCTCGGTCTGGAAAGCTGGTAAACCTGAATATTAAAGGCTTTAACAAGTATGTAAAAGGACAGCAAAAGAAGGCCCGCAGGGTTCACTGAAAAAAAAAAAATTAGAATCTTTAGTATCAAAATTTTCAAGCTGATCATGTGAAAAAAACCTGATTCAGGTTTTGTCCTGTCTGTGGGGTGGATGAGATCTGCACTTCACAGGCACTGACTAACACCTATAATTGGTCTACGGGCTGAAAGAATTATGGGTCTTTTGGTAGAAACCAGCAACAGTCAACTTTGATTTCCAAAGTCAGAAGTAAAAGTTAAGGATTCATGTGCAATTCTCATAGGTGAACTATTTAAACCCTGCAGAAGTGAAATCTCAGCCCAACTGGAGTTGGTGGCAACATTCCCATTGGCTTAGCTGAGGCCTTATTCAGACCAACTCCCATGTTCAAGACTGAAACAGAGAGATACTCATACAAATGGAATAAACACACTTGCAAATTCACTTCCCCTCCCAAATTATCTGCTGAGACATTAGTTCTCTTCCAGTTGTTAAATTTACCACCATGTAAAAAAGGTGCCCTGCGTGTAAAGCCCAAGACCACATAACCTGGTACTTGTGTGCTCCAAGCGAAACAGAGAACACCCTTCCCTTCACCTTTCAGTGTTTATGATGTTGTTGAGCTAATAATTCCTAATTTCATAAAAACGGACAATAATTGCCCCCAACATCAAGCAACAGTGATTTTTAAATCTTGCCCTTTTCTATCTCTCAAGATACTGGAAAGAAATAGTAAGATAACACAGCATGCAAACTGAATTCCACAAAAGCCCAGCCAAAAGGCTGCTTTAAAAAGCAGCGGTATGCAAAGGCAAGGACAGCTCTGTCCTCTCAGCCTCCCTCAGTCTTTCCCCAAAAATCTAAACCAAACCCAAATTCTTTCCCTGGCCATGAATTAAAAGGAAGATTTATTTCCTGTTTTGTCAACTGAAACCAAAAGTTTCCATCTTTGTAATTTCATTGTTTCTTCTCTCCAAACACACGCAGGTTCACTATCATACAATGAACCTCATTTTAATCCCATGAAAAAGTCAAGTGATGGGTTTCAATTGCAAGATACTGACTTTGGAAGTCCTAAATCTGTTTTTAGTCCGGAATCCAACTTTCATCTCAATGCAACATTTACGTCTTTAAAAAAACTGTATTTTTAGTATTGCCAAAACACACATGCACTTTTACTTTCTTGGGAGAAAATGTGTCTCTTGATTTGTTTCCAATCTGTGTGCTCTTGCCAGCAACTAAAATGCTTAAAGAACTAAAATGAATAATCGTTAGGAGCATCAGCAATTAAAGCTGCAAATTTTAATCAATACATCTATTAATACAAAGATATATCTATCTTGGCCAGGAAAAATGTGCACATTTTCAAAATCCTGAGCATACCTGGCCTGTTAAATTATTTGTTTCATAGACTTAAGGAAATCCGATGTCTATGGCAAATATATTACCAAACAGGCTTTAGGGTTTTTTTTTTCACTTCCAGTAATTTTTGCAGGGATGATGTATTTTTTTTTTTATGCTCTTTTCCCAACTGCTGGTTACTAAATCCATTCCTTAACTTCCAATTTTCTTTTGTTTGTGTCATCAGGCTGTGAAACCGGAGGTCACTGCCAAATGTAAAGCACGGCAGTGCGAGATAGGCTCAAAATGTGAGTCATCGGGTATTTGGAGATTTATTTACTTTCAGCTATCAGCACATCTCCACTCCCGTGTCCAACTTCTTATACACTGAATATGTCAAAATCTGCTAAAATCAGGTCGCCAGGTAGAATTCACAAGGTCAAGAGACCCCAAGGACAAAAGTGGAGCCCACTGTCACGTAGACGTTTTCGAAGTCCCCGTGCCCCAGTGTGGCCACGGGATGCCGGGATCTATTTAGGTACTGTGGCTATTTGATCAGTGAATAAAGAAGGAATACAGGATATGATCCACAAGATGATTACAGATTAGGTATACAGTGTTTAGTAGATGAATTTTCCATACCTGCTTATGGTATGGGGTTTATCTGACAAACCTGCCAGCCGACATTAAAGTGCTGAGCCTAACATGGAGCTATTCCAGCCCTGCGCAGAACCAAACCAGCCTCCCCTCTTGGGCACGGCCACAGAGCATCTGACAAGGAGAACTAGCACCCTGGGTGAACAGCATCCCTTCCCCTCCACCTGTGTCATACCAACACAGCTCCCAGCACTCACGTTAGGGAGCTCTTCACCAGTGCCTTCACCAAGCACAGCAGAGCTAAGCAACGTCTGCAGTACTCTTGTTATACACAAAGTCTGCCTGCCAGAAAGAAAAACAACAGGTAACTGCTAATCACTGTGGCTATCGAATGAGACATCTCTATTTATAAACTAAGTGCAAAGATGACTCGGTTCATTATTTAAGCAAACTTTCGGAAAATGGGCATATTTCCACCTCCCTCAGCATTTATTCTGTGTGCTGTCAGCAATGGGTATTGCCTCGTCGGTGCGGTGCCATCCAACTCCAAGGGCTGTGGGTGCTTGTGTGGGTGCAGTTTTACTCACAAATTCTACCCCCAGCACCACCGTTTTCTTTCAGCCACAGATTTTCATTGCAGGGATGTGCTCAGTGTCTGTTACATTCAAGAGGACTTCCAGTACGTTTAAGATTGCAAAAGCACCAGGAGTGAGGAAGGGATAGAAAAAAAAAAAAAGACTGGGCAGTCATTTGAATTAGTGAGTGACAGGCTGGGCCAGCTCTCTGTATACATTAATAAATTAGAATTTTAATTGTGTCTCTGACTGCAGGAGCTGCTCCAGTACTTTAATACGTACCAACAATTGTCTATGTTATGGAATCTGCGATGTGGCCTTCACTGTTGACCTCTGCAACACAATTCCCAGTCTGACTACGGAAACTGTTTGGTTTGATCCTTTCAACTTATTTGAATCCTGACAAATAAGCTCACAGCTGAAAGGTCAACACAGTCATATTTCATCCTCTGGAGCTATTCTTAAGACATCTGCACAACAAAGCACTTCTTTTAGTACCTGACACTGGACCTAGCCAGCACAATCTCTCATTAAAAATGTCCCCAGTGGAAGAGTCTATTAAAAGGCATATGGATCAGCTATGGATTTACCAAATAAAATATTTTTGAAAGCATTAATGTAACGCTCTGGATTATGGTGCTCTACACTGCCAATAAAACGTATATTTGCCCAATGACAAAATGCTTCATACTTTCCAAAAGAATAATGGCTCGGCTATAAAGTGTGAGGTGTTGTCCAGCAGCCTGAGCACGGGGGTGGGAGCCAGGAACTCATGAATCTTAATCCTACCTCTAAACCAAATTCCCTCTGTGATCTTAAGCAAGTCACTTAACCTGCTTCCCTCAGTTTCCCAGTCCAGAACTGGGATAATGCTACTTACTTATCAGACTTTCCTTCTGGGGGTGTTTTGGAGATTAGTATTTGCAAAATGCTTTGAAGATGAAATCACTACACAAAAGCGAGAAGTTGTCCATGCTGGGCCAAGGGCTGCAGTTAATGGCTATTCCTCACTCAGGCAAAACTCCCCTTGAAGTGCCTGTCAGCTTTATTTGGGTAAGAACTGCAGGATGGGGTCCTCTAACTTTACTGTCAAGGCCTTTAGTGATGTTGGCTTTACCTTTCACATTCTACTACATATTTAAAGCGCCCAGGATCCATACTTTTGGGGGAAAATAATCTGAAGCACATATAAAAGGCAAGAGAAGCAGCAATGCTGTCAGGGAACTCATGGTGATAGTATATCAAACTAGAAAAAAAAAAATAGAAAGAGCAAAACAGACATGAGTTTGACAACGTGCTATGACAACAACGGAAAAGAGAAAAAAAGCGGAAAGAATTTGGGGCTACAGAGGCTGAAGCATCAGATATAGAAGAACGAGATAAGATAAATGTCCCAGCTACAGGGCTTTGTGTGACTGCAGCTGAACTGCTGCATTCAGGAACTTATTATCAAAAATACAGTGACACGCTGCAATTGCAAAGAGAGCAGTAATAAAAGCAATAACCAGCTGCAACCCAGCAAAGTGGTCAAGGGTCTGGAAGTGCCGGTTTACGAAACACATAAAGAACTAGATACATATAATTTGCCAAAACTGGCAAGTACATGTTAGTATCTCAGATGTTTGAGGAGTGTGAACACGAGGCAAGGCAAGGGACTGACTCAGTATTTATACAAGCAGTATTACTTGGAGCAAGAGGATGGAATTAAAGTGGAAAGTTCCTGAGCGTGTGCTTTGTTATGGAAAACCATCTGAAGGAAAATAATAGCGGTCCTACCCACCACTTGGGATTTCTACCACTATAATAGCAAAAGAAGAAAAAAGGAGGAAAATGTGATACATGACCTAATAGGTCTTTCTTGTCTTTAACTCCTGTGATTTATCCTGCAAGACTAGCAAAACGTACTCCAAAGCCTCCTATGTGTGCAGACATCTTCTGTTTGGGAATGCTGTACTGGTTTTAGCTTTCTGAATTCATAATAGCACAAAGCCTGGTAATATTTAGATTTTCTTTCTAAAGATGTCCATACATCAGCAGACAATAAAAGGGGAAAAAATACACCGACGATATGATATCCTAGTATTTCCCAATATCCTTGACACAGCAAATCATCGGTTTGAGTGAACGCAGACTACAAATGGAACAGCAATCAAACAGAAATGTTAATGCAAATCTCCCATGCATACTGACACAGTAACAAAAGCTATTCCATTTTGTCATGATCCAACCCTACCACATGCTAATAGATGTACGCTCATGATCTGTAAATTTGCTGTGGTGGGATTTTAAAGCTCACCTAGCACAGGTCCTCACACCACCTACATCAGCCACAGCCGCTCTGTGGACTTCACTAGGAGGAAGCTCCTGAATGTCCTATCCCAACATCCACAAGGAAGACGCATTTATTCAGCTTTTACAAGCCTGCTCAGGGAGGCACAGAGGCTCCCCTTACCTGAAGGGCTGGCTGTTTGTCATTCCTCTTCGGAGACTTTAATCCACTAACTTGTTGCTGCTGCTGCTGCTGCTGTTGCTGCTGCTGCTGCTGTTGCAGTAGAAGCTGCCGTGCTACCTGGAGAGCCTGCAAGGGAAGAGGTTTGAAAACTGAGTTTACAGCAGACAGGGTGTGGGGAGCTACATGCACAGTACCTAGGGTCAAGGCAACCCTTGGCCATGGGGTACAAACTCCTCTCCTGAAGCACCCTCCCTAAGGACAGCAGTTGATTTCCACAAAAAAAAAGACAAGTCAGCACTTCCATTCAATGGGGCAATATCCCACTGCTGGGTTTCCTACTCTATGGAGACTATGAGGAAAACAGCAGCAGCTGATGCTCAGCTCCTGGGTGGGAACCTTGTGTAGCTGCAGGAGCAGCTCACAGTCCTCCTAGCTACCGGCAGGCTCTTGTGCTAAAGGCTTTCATGCTCCTCTTTCTCCAGTGGGTCACGTCAGGTTTACAGAAGAGGGCAGTCATATATCACTGCCTGCTCTCCTGAGAGCCAGAGGAAGTCAGGGAAGTTTCTGGAAGGCTGTGGTGGGAGGAAGAGAAGAGCCAGTGGCAAGAAGAGAATCCCAGAGGTACCATGCTGAAGGCTGAGGAAGCTGCGAGGAACATTCACTGTCAATGCATTGAAAAGCAGGGACAGCACCTCAGCCCACCAAAACCACTAAGAGCTCGTGATGGACCAGCAGTGGGGCCTCAGAAGGGATGAGGCAGAGCAGTGAAGGGACAGCGCAGCCTTACGGGGTGGAGAGGAAAAGGATACGATCATAAAAGCATAAGCAGAGCATCGCACAGCGGGGAGTTACTGCAATGCTTTGTGCAAAGTGAGAGAAAACAGCCCCTGGGCACTGGAGCTCTGTGGGGCCCCATTTCTCCATCAGGTGGGGAAAAGAAAACAAGGGAAGATGAAGGGGAAAGAAGTACAAGGGCAAGGCCCTGCCCTAGCTCCCCAGACAAGGGACCACAAGGATGATCCCAGTAAGACAGGCGGTGGCACCACTGAGGCTCCGCTGCTGAGACCTGAGCCCGCTGCTCCCAGAGGATTCACCAGCACCGGACTCGGGCCGCCTTGGTCTCCTTGGAGACGTTCAGTACATGCGTAGGTGGAAAAGTGGGAAGGCTGAAGACTTCATTAATGTAAAACAAGAAAAATAGTCCCTTTGCAAGATGCCTACACGGAAGGAGGGAAAAAGCCTTCCCCACTCCTACTGTGTATGCTCTCTGAGTGATTTAATTAATACCTATTTAATTAAGGAGTCAGATACGCTTCGGGTTTCACTTGCTTCTCCAAGTTGCAAGTGTCTCATCTTAGCACAGAACTGCTGGGAAAGGTTTGACACTGAGGACTGCAAACTCGGATCTGCCACCCCCAGTAAAACCTTGTTATTTTATGGGCTAGGCCTGTATTTGACTTTGAAGGGACATTCAGCTGCCCACGGAGAGGCTGAAGAAGCACCGCTGCTGGCCAGCACACCAACGCAAGTTGGGCGCAGAGACCTTACCATGCTCCGGCAATGAGCCCTCATTTCAGATTCATTAACAAGTCTCCACTGGATCACAAAAACTCTGTAAGGCTGGATGTGATTTCCAGCAGAGCTCGGTGTGATGAAGAAGTCAGACTTTACACTTCAAACTGGCTGGAACTCAGTGCTTGGGGAGCATCTCTACAATGGTCCATGTCCCCATGAGGGGCGTGAGGAGTCGCTGGGCAGGGCACGTCTCTGCTCACACACACATCTACAACCACCCTCTCCATCGGTTCAACGTCAAGAACCTAGAGCCCAGCAATTAACACAATGCAACAAAGGAAACCCTTCTGCAGAATGTGCTAAGAATGGTTAAAAAAAAATGTTATTTTTATTGAATTAGCTTATTTAGCTGTTAAAACATCTTCAAGGGTGGGCAGAAATAAAACCTACAAGGCTTAAGGGGATGGGCAACAAATACTCACCTACTTAACAGGGCTGTTGTATGGCTTATTTAATTAATGAATACTTGTAAAGCACTCTGAGTTGCTCAGACAAGAAGCGCTATACAGTACAAGCGCAACATATTATTATATATTATTAAGACTGGCTCTGCAGAAGAATAATTCCAGGTAAATGTGCAATCAAATGATCATTTTAGTTCCCAGTAATTAGATTCAATAGGCCAAAAAAAAACCATAGGAGCCTTTCTTTAATCATACACTAAACAATCAGAACATCCCTAACCTTTCAAGCTACAGCCTTTTTGAATAAAACATCATCAGCTTATAGATATTATTCCAAAAAGAACCAGTCACCATATGTGTTGTCTCTTTGAAATACAGTTGCTATAGCAGACCCTGCATGCATTTCATGTGATATGATCATATTCTACCCGTTCTGGCAGCTGAGAGGTTGCACAATTAAATTGGCTGCCAGAAATTTTTGAAGATTCCCAGAACAAGTAGCCATGCAAGAAATGCCTGCTTTCTGCTCGAGCTGGCCACGAAGCTCTGAGCGGCTTGGTGGGGTGGCTGCTGCCACCACCAGTCCTTAACACAGCTGACCCCATGCTGGTGAAGATCTCTGCCCTCAGGGCAAGGCTCTGATGGGGCAAAGCCAGAGCTCTGTCCCTGCTCTGGTCCCACCTGCACAGCACCCACTCGAGGAGACACCTACATCACACTGCTCCATGTGGGGCTGGCACTTGTCCTGGCACTGGGGGGGGGTAAGGAAAGGATTAGGAAGAATGAGAGTAATGAATGGGTTGGCCAAAGGGAGCATCCCAGATACAATGAGCTGGGATGGACAGGAACAGCAAAGGGAAAAAGATGGGAGGGGCAGGCAGAGGTGAGATTGCAGCAAGCTGACAGCTCAGGGGACTGCGGCTTGAAATGGCATTTCCCACTTCTCTCAAGATTTCACTTTTCCACTTATAAATAACTGACAGCAATAAAAGCTAAGCATCACATGAGGTAGGGTTTAAATGTGGAAGGTTGTTTATAACTCGGATCTGGTTCTTACTGAACATCTGCATCAAGCAGCTACTGCATCCTTGGTGGTACAGTGAACCCAGGGATCCCAAGTCGCTCCATGTTTCCCGCCTCAGCCTTTCCTCTCTCCTGTCTCAGACCAAGCACTACTCCTGCCATTTCCAAGTCTCATCCACACTCCTTACACATGACGAGACGTGTAGAAGAAAGATGGCTAGCTCAGATCTGGAAGCACCAACCCTCTTTCCTCTTACATGCAAAGTATTTCAAGTCCACTTGGAGTGCCTTCGTGAAAACTAATTTGCTGATGTTGGTTCAAGCCTGGTGGACATCCGCACACCCCATTTAATCACAGCCAACAAGTGCTGCACCTCTACCCTCCTCTCTGGTTCCATGCATAGCCCATTGTTGGATGCTGGTGAGGGAGCCCTGCTGAGGCTGCCAATGCTGCACAGTGCTCAAGCAAGAATAGACAGGGAAATTAATTTGAGAGTGAATTCAGTCCCACAACCTTCATCAGCACGGAGATTCGCAAGCAGGCCTGTACATTAATAAAGCTTCCTGTGGGAGTAGATGTTGCCTTTGATTTGCATGTGAATTCAATGCTAGTGAGAAGTGCCAGACTGTCAGACATGGAGACCAAAGTCTCTTATCTTTCCAAAAGCTTCTGTAGCAGTTTCCCCACATTTCCTTAATCATCTGCCTTGTCCTCAACTTACTGAACAGGCAGTAGAGAGTAAAGCTGGACTCGGTTCAACTCCTGCTGCTGCCAAGTCCTGAAACAAGGGTGCCAGGACTGTTTACTGCTAGCCAACAGCTCTGCTAACGTGGCCCTCTCCTCACGAGCAGGTGCTCTGACATCTCTGAGCTCTTTTCACACATTCCTCCCCACTGCCATAATTACATCCGAAATCTCCACTTCTGCAAGTGAACAATTGCAGGGGCTGTGGTAAACATAGCTCATGCTTGTGTATCCAGGCAACTGCATGGTCCTTCACAGGACAGGCAGGTAGAGATGCCAAGAGCCCCACAACCACAGAGGTGATTCAGATATCTAGTCCACGATTACCAGCAGCCATGTTATGTGGCACCAATCTGCACTGCTTGAAGAGCCTGCAAACCTTGGGACAACCAGACCCAAACACCAACCCTGGCCTCCAGCAGCTAATCATACACCATCAGCAATCATTCTCCTCTCTGCATTGAAATACAAGCAGAAAATCTTCCCACTTACTGAAGGAAGAGAAATCAAAGCATCCCCTAGCAAGAGCATCTCCTGAGTGCCATGGTTCTTGGTCACTGTCGACAGGATTTGAAAGGACAACATCAGTAAAAGGCTCACTACCAACCAAGTCATCTTGATTCTGCTTGGTGCTACGCCTAAATGCAAGATACAGTAAATGAACTCCCAAACTGTTTTCTTATCCATTAGGAAATCACCAGAGATAAGGAGATTTTCTGGCATAAAACAGAGAGCAGTAAAAAGGCAACCGAAACACTGTACTTTAGAGAGATTGACCAAACTAGGGATGATATGTGGGAGCCAACATGGGATGACACTAACCCATGAAGCATTTTAACAGCACATTCACAGTGAGATGAATCAAGACTGTTTCATTCAAAGATGCCACAGATTAAGTGGGAAGCCCCATCAAAAATCCCTCTCCTTGTGCTTAGGGAAGTGGCAACCACTTAAGGCTTCCCAACTAGTCAAAGCACCAGGTGGGGGGAGAAGTACACATCTGAGATGCCCAAGACCATTTTATTGCAAGATAGACAGAATGTGAGTTGTTTGCCCAGCTGTTGTTTGCCCAGGCACTGTTACCATCCAAGTTACTGTTGTAATACATTTTCAGGCAAGCAGCTCCATCGTTCAGTTTCACCATCCTCTTTGGGCAAGTTCAAAGGGTAGAAACACAGCCCTGCCTCTGACTGCATGTGGCTAGAAACTCTTGAAGGGGGCTGGGGAAGGGAAACACACTGGAAAGAAAAAGAGCAGAACTTTAAAAATAGAAATGCTCTTAAATGCCATATACTTGCTTACACTGTTAGTACATAAGGAAAACAGTAACAGGATCCAGTCCTATGGAGCCTCTTGCTAACTTGTTCCACCACTGCAGCCAGTACAACAAGGCAGTGACTCTCCAACTGTTTTTCCATCAGCCTATTTCTATTGAAGAAAAACAGCTCAGCTCCCCCTTTCCTATCTGCTCCAACCCATATTAATATCAATCAGCTACTAATGAAATGTGAAGACCTAGAACTATAATGGGTCTGACTCTAATGCCAGGAAAAGCTTACTTCTGCACCTGAGTTTTATCAGGCATGGAAAGACTGATCCAGGGAACTGCAGGACGTATGGAAAAGTATGTAAGTTGGAGGGTAGGCAGACAAGCAACAGACATGAGGATGCAAAAGAAACTGGCGTCCTGTCTGACTGCCAATTCCCAGGACAGTTGTGCAGTAATTGGCTGCCTCTGAAATGGAGAAGCATGCACACAGAAGGGAACAAAACAAAATCCCACGTGTTTTTTACAGATTCCAAGGGATTTTGGGCCTTTCCAGGTGGACAAAGCTGCCCATCAGGAAAGCAACTTGAGAAAAGAGGAAGGAAGTGTTCCCAGAAATCAGAGATGGTCCCGCAGCCATCTGAAGTGTCCAAGCAGTAAATCCGGAAAGTTACTCACCAGCCAACATCATCATCTGTCCGTTATTTCAGTTATGGTCATTAAAAAGCAAAACACAACACAACACAACAAGCAAAGAGAGATGAGATAGAAGATATTTTTAAGGGCACAATCAACCCTTGGAGAAAAAACAATGCTACCCCAGCCCCAGACTCCAGAAACAAGACCTTCTGTGTTGACCTCAGAGCAGTAACGGATAGCTGGATCCTTACCCAGCTATGACTGCTGCTAAGCTTGCCCCACAGTGTTTTGGGCAAGGCATTGCTTTGCAGCATCCAGGCATGCAGTTCTCCACCATCTATTTTTCCCAGAGTTTCACAATGTCTTTAGGCACTGAGGGGCCACCCAATTTGCAGGTAAAGGGGCCTCTCACAGTGGAGACATGGCCCACCTCTCAGAAGGGTTTCCTGTTTCCATTTAGTCTCACAAGGCAAGTACCTTTGTTTCTCCCGGGTGGGACGAGGTGGGATTTAGACTCAGCCAGCAATCTCTCTTCTTTCTCAGCTCCCATCTGTCCTCACACCCCGCTCCACTCCACAGCTGCTCCCAGCAGAGCGGCAAGATGCAGCTCACAAGCTCGGAAGCCCGGCTGCACCCAAGCTTCAGAGCTGCTTCATGTCTTTCCCACTCCTGCCTCCTCTATCTCCTCTCCTGCGACACCCTCTTCTCCTGGAGCAGCAGATGTAGAGGAGTGGTGGTAGGAGGCAGACACATTGGAGGGGAGCCCTGCTGCAGCTCTCCTCCGACAGGCTGTGGAGCCGCACAACGTGTGGAAACCAGCAAGGAGCAGAGCAGTATGCAAAGAAGAAAAAAAATAAAACATAGTGCAAAGCGACAGCAGTGGGTAGTGCTGTTCCTCTGGGAGGAACAGAACAGGGGGAGGTGAGATGAACCAACTAGAGAGAATAGGAAAGGAACCAAAACGAAGAGGAGGAATAAAATGTAGAAGACACAAAAAAGAGAAGCAGATGTTCTTGCAGCACTTATTCCCTCTGACATTCGTACCCAGCTCTTTTATCTTCCTCCAGAATGGAGGAACGAGCTGCTATGTGCTCCCTCCCTGTTCCCAACAACATGACCCTTTGCACCACACATGAAAAGGAGCCAAGGCCAAAAGCCCCAACACTGCTCCTGGCACCACAGGGAAGCCTGGGGATAATTACAGGCAGGACACGGGGCTCTGCTAGGATCCAACACAACCTGGGGAAGCAGGTCTGCTGTCCAGCTTCCTCGCCAGCCTTGGACTGAGATTACCCCAATCCCCATATCTCATTCTCTGTTTCCTTGTTTTAGTAAATAATCCTCCTCCATTTACGCCATACCCAACTCCCCTTCCCAGGCACAGCAGAAGGATGCTGTGAGCCAGGGGAGATGCTGCTGGTTGCCTGTACCCAGCGCATCATTCAGCTGCAGCTCCTCTGCAAGGCTGGCTCCATCCAAGGGGCTACCAGCCAGCTCATCACAGAGGAAAGCTTCAACAACAATCCTTTACTCGAATGAGATGATCAGCTGGCCCTGAAGGCTTTGCTTAGATGAAGCAGACTGATCTAGCCAAGTGACTAATGAGTGATTCCCTTGCTGGAAAAAAGAGAAGGGACCTGGAGGTCCGCATGCTCACATCCTGTCCTTGATGTGACGGGGGCAGGCTTGGAGCAAGGGAGCTGGCAACATGCCTCATGCTGAAGCATCTATGAGAATAGTCATAAAGAAGATGAGTCTTTATTTCTCTTCCAGCAGGCTTAGTTTCTTTCCTCTGGAATAGATCCTGGCTACCAGCTGAGGAGATCCCCTCCAGAAAAACGCTCTGGAAACAGAAACCCTCTCTTCCAAACCCACAGGGTGGAGTTGCCTCTGCCCGTCCCTGCTACACTTTGTCCTCATGGGCACCGAGGTTACTTGTATCGGCAGAAGCAGGAGGATTCAATGCTCCTGCCCTACCACCCTGCAGCCTGCCCCATGGCTGCCAAGGTCCTTGCCCACTATCCCAGCTCAGCAGCAGCGGGGACCCAGCCCCACGCAAAGGGACAATAGGGATTTACCTCCAAAGGAGCCAGTTTTAATTTTGTGTTCTATTCATGAATTCCACCAACTTGGAGGAAAAGGTGGTCTCAGTTTTCTTCAAATACCCAGAGACCCAAAAGAGATGGAAGAGGGCAGGCAGGGTAAGACGACAAACCCAGCAAACACCAAAAACCTGTGAACCCTAAACCAGCCACAACAACGGCTACAAAAATCCCATTCCTGAGGTGCAAACAGAATCCTCAGGTGGTTGCACTGTAAAAACACCTTCTGTCCCCTTTTCTAAGGAGTCACAGTCAACACTCATCAAAGCCATTTAAAAAGCATCTGGCAGAAAGTTCTCAAACATTAAAAATGTCTCTCTTTATTTTGGCATGTCAAGATTCACAGCATGTAGTGGTCTGTACCAGCAAGAAAGGAGGGATGGGCCAACACATCCCAGTAAAATGAGAAAGGATACAGATCCTGGCTGCCTGCGCAAACTGAACCAGAACTAAACTATGGCTGAGGGATGAAAAAAATCTTATGGGATTTCCAGCTCGTTTCTGTAGGCCCGAGATCAGATTCTGAATTCCTGTGTTTATCCAAAAGTGAACCAGACCTTTGAATATTTGGAGGACTATTCACTGCTGAGCCGCGTTTTTCTTGGATGTCAAAAGCACGGGAAGTTCTCAGATTTTTTAATAGGGAAGAGGGGTAAGGGGGGGGGAGAAGGAAGAGTGCCCTTTTGTTGCTACAACATAAATAGTATATTGCATACAGCTGCTTGTGCGCTCCCCTGTGTGGTCAACAAAACAGGGAACATATTTTAAGCTTGTTTTCCAAAACAATGTGTGACAAACTTGTACTGAGAGGCCCATGAAATAAAGCCCCTGACTGCAGACATCTCACCACGCACCAGCAGACACTCGCTGCTGCTGGGTGAATGAAGGAAGCAAAATGTTGGGACAAGCCAAAACATGGGAAACGAATGCCGCAAATCACATCTCTGCACTTCGAGCCTATGGCACAACCTAATTTAGAATAGCTTCTGAAAACCTTCATTTGAAAAGAGTCTGGTAAAGCAAAAATAGGCAAGGTTCAGATGGAGGCGACAAAAATGATTAGAGGTCTTGGCAGATCCGAGGAGAGACTGATAAGGGTGGGAGTGTTTAGTTTCGTGAGAGATGAGTAAGAGGCGAGATGACAAAAGTACACAAATTGTGACTCGGCCTGAGAAGGTACATCTGGTGCTATTTGCCATTTCTCATAAGCAACAGAAAGGGGACATTGAATAAAGTCAGGAAGCAACAACCATCACACACACAAAAAAATAAAGCAGCCAACAGGATGGGTTTTTTTTTTCTTTCTTAATACACAACTCATAACTACTCTGGAACTCACTGTCACACAGTATCACCAGTGCCAAGAGCATGAGGCAGATGCAAAGAAAGGATTAGACACTTGTACAGATAGTAATGAGAGCATTTACTGTTACCTTTGGAAAGATAAAAATATAAATCAGGATACAAATGTTTATGCTTCAGGGCATGAGCCAACCATAAATCACTGCAGGCTAGGAGGAAACTTTCCCCATGGATAGGTCCTCTAAGTGTCCTTCATGGGCTTCTGCCCAAGGACTACAGCCAGGGCTGGAGAGACCCCATGTCCAATGGGATTCAACTGCTCCTGTCCCTCTGCCTTCTCAGGTACCTCCACCCCTCAACTGCTGACCTCAAGCCCTGTTCCCCAGCTAACCCTGAGCCCCCTCGACCCTTGGGGAGTCATTGAGCGCAGGGTAGCTGGCCACATCCCCCAGCCCAGCCCCTGCCCACGTCACCTAGCCCCAAGCCGCTCATTTCCTCTTCCTTCTTTCATCACATTTAAGTTTCAGGTCCTAACTTCACCAGCCCTTCCTCTTCTCGGCATTTCTACTTAACTTCAAGACATCAGGCAAATTTCCCTCATTTTGATCTGAACCTGTTCCATAAAGGGAACCTACATCCTTGAGGAGGAGGACGACCCCCCTGCTGATACGGCACCTGCAGGGCAGCGGCAGTCAGGCGCTATTACGGACCGTGGAGCTCATCAGCGTGCTGGAACTGACATGCGATTCGGAGAGACAAAGAGAGATTTTGAAAGCAAGTCAGTCTATTAAATTTATACCTACCTGCACAATGTGAAACAAACCACATCTCGGTTTCCTTTCATGTGCATGACAGTCTTAACTTGTTTCTTTTAATCCCATAAAAGCAGCTAAAGCATGCAACATGCTTCCCAGAGATGAGACAAACCTGTATTTTACTTCCTGACAGTGATTTAGTTTATAGGATGGGTTGCTGGTTTGTTTTTTTTTTTCAGGGAAGATAATGAGCATTGTCCTAAGCTGGTATTACAAAGGAAATACTACACGCTACGTGGTAGACACCTGGCATTGAAAAGAGAATCACATAAATTGACACTGTCTGTAACGGACCAAATCCAGCTGCAACCCCTCGTGCTGCACAGACACAGATATTGGCACCTAAAAGATCCCAGCAGCATTCTCCAAGGTTTTCTTCAGCAGTCAGGACCCTTCTATAAATTCAAAGTGCCTCTCCTTTAGTCAATCCTACCCCAAGTAGAACTGGGGAGAGGAGCAGGGATGTGCTGAGACAGAAATGACTGTGTCATAAATCCAGCAAGTCCAAAGGGGTGAAGCAGTAATCCATGGCAACGTTCCACACAAGAGGGGCTTTTAAGTGCTTTTAATTCTGAGCTGCAAACCCAATAAGCTGCCAGAAGGCAGAGACCACTGAACACAAGGGGTTAATGGCCTTGCTAAAGAAAATGATACACATAATTTCCTTTTATCATAAAACAATACGTTTATTATTTTCTGTGTATCTGTTAAAGGGCACAGCCTTCTGAGTGGAAAACAAAACACAGCTCGGTCACATGTTTATTTGCTTCAGTTACTCCCTTTCCCTTCTGATAAATAATCAAACATGCCATCCAGAAAAAACAAAACCAGTGAGCTGGGAAATTTGATGGTCATCAAATAGACTAAGATACCAAGAAAAGCAGCCCACTGTTCCCACAGTGAGTTTTCTGCCCCACACCTACACTAACATCTGAGTAAATAACTTCAGTCACTCTTTCCATTTTCCCCATGCAATTACTCCTACTGTTAAACAAATTGTCCTTAAGGCAGTTGCAAACACCATTTTTTTTATCCCCCTGCAAAGTAGAACAACTTCTGAACATTAAAAAGCCAGACTAGCAATATATTTTAAAAATATGTTTGTTGTACTTGCGGTTTGGCTGCACACACAGCTTGATTTCTGCCTCTCTCTTCTAGGAAGACGGGGGTTTACAGCTTAAACATTTAAAGTGTATTTGGATCTCGGAGAGGCAGGAAAAGCCTCGAGGAGGATGGGTTTTCTCCATAGGGCAGGCATATTTTCCATTTTCTGTTATGTTTCACACTCCATGAGCCCCACGAATGCTTACCAAACCCAAAAGCTACCTGCTATTTCAGTGGACTCTTGAAGGGGGGAGAAACAACCAAGAAATATCAAGTACTTTTATAAGTCACTTGAGCAGAGAGGGATAAAATCCAGCGTACGTGTTGCAGCACGGATTACCCAGAGGATCTACGCTATCTTCCAACAACCCCTGAAGACCATTCATACAACAATCATTAATACTGAAAAACTGCAGAGAAAATCCCTCACGTGAGAAGTTAACAACCATTACCCGGCGTGAGCACGCTTTCCCTTTCCTTTTGTAGTACCACAGGTCTAAACAATAGTAATATGAATGAGATAATAGCCATGCTTGTCTCAGCAGCCTGATTTTTATTAGCATGAAATTGGTACAAATATTAGCGAGGCTGGTTCACAAGCAGTGCCAGAGCTACGATGAAAACAATTTGCAGAAAACAAAAAGGGACTCCTCGGGCTTGCACCCGTCTTTTGCTACTCAGAGCAGCAACCACACTGCTTTCATCCGGGGGAGTTGTTCTGGGGCTTTTCTTCTTGCTATTTGTGCAAAGAGAAGCCACAGCACCCAGTGAGCAGTGGGGACAGTGACACACAGCTGCTCTCGCTCCAGAGGGACGTCGCAAGGCGAAGGGCACCCTGAAAGAGGTCTGTGTCCTCGCCACGGTTCTCTGAAGCTGTGCCCCAAAACCCACCCTCGTTGTCAACGCCACAGTAAACAACCTGAACCGGCTTCTTTTGCTTTAAACCTAAGCAATTCCCCTCTGCTGTGCTGCCAAGCTGCCCGCGCAAGGCAGCAAGTTAAAAGTTCAGCACTGCCTGCATGCTCCTTTTCTCTGAGCGCTCGCAGAGAAAATGAAGAGTTTAACAGAGTAAGCTCTTACTGTCTGCCTTTAGATTTCCGTCTTCGCGCTGGAGATGTGTTTCTGGCTGTTTCTGTGAAGCGGGGGCTGAAGAATGGTAAAAAGATGTTTGAATAAACAGGAAGTGCTGTGCAGCCGGAGCGCAGGCTGGAGGGAGACGGCGCTGGAGCACTGCCCTTTGCCGGCAGCGTCCGGGTCTCTGCCTCCACAGTAGCAACCTCTGCTTTTACTAAATGACAAAGAAACCGCAACGCATTCCTTCCCTAATTCTTCCCTTGCGAAGTGGTGAGATCGGCTGGGGCTCGCAGGTAATCTCAAAGTTGGATTTAGCACTACACCAGGCACAAAAACCCTAGCAATTCTGCGTTATTAAATACCCCGTCTCTAAGCAGAAACATGCAGAACTAATTATGTCCCCAAGTAGACCAAACAGCAGCAAAAAAGCACACCTCGCTTCTGCATCTATGCAAATTCACATTTGCACATAAGTTCAGCCAAGCCTGACTTTCCTACCCTGTACGGTGCTGTAACTTGCTTTTAAAACTGGTTCGTGAGGCTGGCCGGGCTTCAGAGCTGTTTTCGCCAACTACATGAACTGAAACATAAACAATCACCCAAGAAATGCAACTTGTCTCAGGGGCAGGACTTGCACCCAGCATCTCCAAAAGAGCATTCAGGCAGATAGATGCTTTCCCTTTGTCGTCGTCGCCTTCCCCTCCCTAAAACAAACTACCTATTCAACTCGAGATGACTAACTAACTGTCTCCCCATCCAATTATCAAAGCCCTGTCTTTTGTCATATTGGTGACATGACACAGATATAGTCAAGAAAAAGTAAACTGGGGCTGGCACTTGAAGGCAGCTCGTGAAGAGATGAGCAGTCGAACAGCCATATTCAATAAAAAAGAGGAACTGGATTCCTTTAGAAAATGTATTGCTGTTGTGGCAACGCGCTGCCGCCGCTGAAGGGACTGATTTGTTATTTAGCATGTAGTCTTGGACTGTCTGTCATTCTGGGTGCTAATGCTCTGCTAAAATAACTCATTGGGAGCTGTCAGTGGGATGTTTACATAGGCCCCCAATCTTTTCTTCATACAAGGAAATTTTTTACTGGAATTCATCTTCTTTTGATCTCACATTCAAAGCAACAGCAGCTTGATAGACATGCAAGTCTGAAAGCAAATCCAGACGCTGAAGATAAACCGCCAGAGTATGACAGGCAGGAGCATCTAAAGCTTATAAAAATGAAGAGAACAGCATGTCGTCTGAGTATTACAATAGCAGAAATCAAGAGACATATTAGGTGGAACTGATCAGCCACAAAAACAGTTCAAAAGGCAGATCATAGAAACAGAAGACTAAGCTGGAAAAAAAAAATAAAATTGGAAAGATCTGCTTTACAGAGGCATCACCTCCTTTCTGAGCACCACAGCGCTTCCGCTCCAGCATGTAAACTTAAGGGGAAAAAAAGGAGGAGGGCTTGTGCCGTTCCCACTAACTCAGCAGTTCTTACCTTCAACTCACCAATTAATTTGCCGACTGTACGTTTCAATTACGTGTTACTCAAAGCGAAATAAAAATAGGACACTGTGCCACTTGTGTCTAGCCAGCGCTCCAAAACACCGCGGGGATGGGGAATCTGCACCTCTTCATTAGGGAATAGGGAATCGCGTCCCCTTCAAGGTGCAAGAGGGGCCCTGGCCTCAGCCCCTGCCACCATTTTAGCTGTAGCTCTTTCAAAGGGCTGAGTGTTGGGATGCTCCTGAGCTCTGCCTCTCCCATCAGTGCAGGAATATTAGTGCAGAAGATAATTTTATTTAAATTGAATTACGTGTGCTGTGGAGTCCGCCACCGCAGACCGAAGGCGACACTTGCCGGGAAACAACTGATGAAACTTTCTCTAGAAACCCATACATTTTTAATTTTTCTTCCCCAAATAAGCTTCTTATTCTAATTGAAGTCAGCAAATATAATGAAAAAGTAATTCTCAAACAATTTTGTACTTAGAGCTGTTTGTTAACAAACACTGAACGAGCAGCAGTGCTAGGTTAAAGGGCAGCAGGATTCCACATTATAATTTAGCCTGCGGTTATTTCTGATTAAGAACACCCTCCGGGACAGCAAAGCAAGATCTTCTTTTGCAGCAGGCACAGCTTTCAAAATTAGCCTCTTCTCCATAATAAAACCAACAGGAAAAGTGTGGATTTAAAACTGCACTAACCAATTTGAAGTGCTGCAATCAGTTTATGTCTTGCTTTCTGCAAAACACCATTCCCTGCCTTCTTCAAGTTACAAATGTAAAAATGCTTCCTGGATTCTGAAACTGTTGTAAGAAAGTCACCTTCTGTCATGCTTATGTAGCTATCTAATGTGCTAAAGGCTGATTATTTATCTTTAAACTGTACTAGTTTAATCTTTTAAGGTCACCACTAATCTGCTCCAACCTTTTAAAAAATAGCAGCTTTCAAGACTTACTGCTGGAATCACTAAACTCAACGCTGAATGTCATTGTAATGGATACATTAGCCAGAATGAGTGCAGTTTTACAATGTAAACACCAAATTAAATCCCCACCTAAATGAGAAGAAAAATACGATCTCGATGCCAGGAGAAATGTCAGTAAATAAGACCAACACCGTGCTATTTCACACAAGCATCGTTCCAAATCACGCTGCTATTTCTCTCCCTCCTCCCCCTCCCTTCCCCAGTGCAGAACAGGCAAAACTTGGGTGTAATTTAAAGGATCATTAGGTGCTTTTTCTTTATCTTTTCCCTTTCTCAGCAGCAACTTTGCATGCCCGCTGCAAAGCCTCACAACAGCATTGGGAAGTTGCTGTTAGTCCAAAACCCCCCTCACGGGTTATTCGTGTGTGTGCTGCACAGCAGCCCTTCTGTAGCCTTCTTTCTTCTTTTCCCCTAGACTTCTTCTGGACTTGAATGTCACAGTAGACCTTGAATGTGAAATGGCTTCAAGCTAATTGCTTTAATTGCTTGAAGATGTGCAGGCAGGTGAAACCCGATCCCCTTGGCCATTGTAGAGACCAGGAACAACACAGGAATGTTTACATAGTGGTTTGAGTTTAATAGACAGTAGAGCCGAGTTTCAGACAGCTAGCAAAAACACAGCTAATAGGTGACCTCTTAATGTAGTCCTCCTTTCTAAAAACAAAATACAATTTCGTTTTATACAAGGCAATGTCCCTAAATGCCAAGGTTATCTGCTTGACTTTTTGAGTGAGCATGCACTGCGTTGCACCTGACATTTACACCAGAAACTCTATCCTGAATGCATTTCCTTCCACCTTAAAACAAAAAGCACTTTATGTGTCAGTCACCTTACAAACAGATTAGAGCTGGATGGGGTTTCCTAGTAAGTGCAGTCATTTTAATTTAAAATTGAGTGGGTTTCACCACCATCATACTCCCTTTTGCCCTGAAAACACATGGCACGGCATGTAACCTGAACTACCTCACTGCTGCATCCCTGCATCCCCTCACCTGGGCACTCCCACCCTCCGGCAGCACTGGCACAAGCCCTCGGTGGAGTCTTCTGGAAAGGCAAAGTATGACTTTCAATGACTTTTCCTGCTTTTCCAAAGCTTCCAATACATTTGCTACACACTGTGAATACCCAGACTGGCTGTGATACGCTTTGTCAAAGGCACAGCCTGGTTTCATGCACGGCACAAATTCGGCAGCTCTTCCTCAGGCAAAACTCCTCCTGATGGAGGATTGCAGCACATGAGGTCATGGAGAACCAGGCTTGCTTTCCAAGAATCATGAGGTAAGTAAAACACACTTGAAACCAGCCAAAGGCTCGTGAGCAGGTATAGCACAAGTGTAGGAAACAAAGCTGAAAGAGCCCTTTTGGCAGTAGCAGTAGCATAAAGGTATTTACTGTAGATCTCATCCAAAAACCAACCAGTGCAAACAGGTAATACCTGACAGTCACTTTCCTGGCCACAGGCACTTCGAGTTTTGTTGCCAAACTTAAAAAAAAAGGTTAAAATCACTTTCATTGAGTGAATATCAGCAGGGAAATGACATGTATTGCCTCCCAGATAGATAGGAATAAACTAGCATTTATGCAGGAAGGAAAAAGGGAAGGCAGTCTTAGGAGCAAGACTGAAAAAAGCACAAACACACAGAGGCAGGGGAGGGGAGGCCAAACTAGTGTGTATTTAGTACCACAAGAAAGGAAAGCAGCCCCAGCCCCAGAGCCCTCCACATAAAGGGCATTTCCAGTCTGATCTTTGCAATCGGCTCAGGAAGTTTCAAATCCTCTAGTACCTTATGCTGAAGCTACCACCCCTGCCCTGGGTAGAAGCAAACAGAAGCAGGAGGAAGACTACTCCAGCCACTTCTGGATGCACCCTAGTTTTGCAGGAAGACAACAGAAGCTGGTTGTTGTGCTCTACATTGCCTTTTACTCCCAAATCCTCAGAAGCAAATGAGTAACTGATCTTAAATAATACAGAACAAAGGGAACAATAGGAGCTAGGAAAGCAAACCGGGATACTTGGGAACATGTCTCTCTGTGTTGAGAGACAATCTCACACATGAACTGAGTTATTGTCCTGTGTCCCCCCACATCACCTCCAAAACACTCAAATTCTGGGGCGTTTAATGGATGTTTTTTCAGTACCCCAAAAAAGGAGGGGGGGAGAAAAAAAAAGGAGAAAGTTCAGAATAGGATAAAAAAAGCAGCAGAAACAGTGTCAATGTAAAGATTTAGTATAAACTAGTCCAAGCCTGTGGGAGGAACGCTAAGTGGAAAAAGTAAACAGGGTCCCCCCAAGAAGCTCCCCTGGCAGGCAGCAGGCGGCCGTGCCTGGTACCGCGGTGCCCCGCGCCTGGGGAGGTCAGCCCAGCTATGCTGAACTGACAGGTTCAGTTTACAGCAGGCCAGCACTTTGTTTGGATATACTGGCCTTGCTCACCGCCAGCTTAACAACAGATGGCTAGAAAACTTTCATTATGGTGCAGAGGGCTGAACTGCAAACAATCGGGGAAAACTGTGAAAAGTTTAACTCTCTGCAAGCCGAGCAGGGAAGCACTTGCCTGGCCAGCCTGCTTCCAGCTCCTGCCCTCCGTATCTGTGCCTTTAAACTAATTAAAGCAGGATGGCATGATTAATCGTACCTGTGCACCGCGGTCCTGGGGATGCTTGGAAAAAAGAAGAATTTGCCATTTGACAAGGTCATTTCAATAAAAGTAGAATTCCAGAAGAAAATGGACTTTGACGGATTGCAAAGCTCCAGCCCGCGGCTTCAGGAAAGTTACACAAAGTTGCTGCCATAATCCCCCAACCAGGTTTATCAAGAGCGTTCTGACCAGTGTCCTTCCATCTCCAGAAACAGAGCCTCCATCCCTCAAATTCCCACTTCACACTTCCACACTCGATGGCAAGACAAGGCTGCCAAATAATCTAACACACAGATCTGAATGTGATTTACCCAAATCTGTGTATAATTCAAATATTCATCTAATTGATTCCATTCATATGCATCCTAATATCTTTTAACGCTCTAAGGCAGGTTATAAATGCACCTTCTGAGGTTTAATTCAATTGACAATCTTATATACATCTCATCACTGGAAACGCATTATTTTATCTTATTCAAGAAATGAACGAATCTGTTTTCCACAAATGTATTTTAAAAGCAACTCTTTCCTGTTATTGAAAGAAAATTGTGTTTATTACTCCTTTAGCATAGTGTAAACTCATAAACGTCAACAGAGAGTACAAGGAAAACTGTCAACTAAATATTGTTTCCTTCATGAGCTGCTCTTCCAAGTCAATTACGCCTTTCAACTTCTGGGGCATTGTATGATAAACTGGCAGTAAAAATCATTCACATTAATATACCATGGTGCCTTGCCTGCAAAAGGTAATTAAAGAAGTAAATGACTCATAAGAATAGACATATTAGCTGCAAAATGAAAGGCAACTGAGCTGCCACATGAAAATATGTACCATTAAGATACTGCATTTTCATATTCCTGTAATCAGCTTCACTAGACTAATGCTTATTTAATCCAGTTCTCTGCTAAGTCCATCAACAACTGTTTTTTGCTGTTTTCTCCTTGACTGAACATTATGTGTGCAGGTTTGGAATAAATACTGCAATAAGATTTTTGCATAGTCAATTGAAGAACAGGTTTTTTATCTTTTACAAACTATTTTTCTTTCCCACCAAGATGAATACAGAAGAGAAAGATATCAAGAAAAACCCCATTTTCTGGGGTTCTTTTAGTGCTGATACGCTTTGAGTGAAATATATACCCCGCTCTAGCATTCACCATTTTGATCCGTGAAACTATTAGCAGGAAAAACAAGCCTAATGACTCCCATCTTCCAACTTTCCTATTCTTCACGTAGGAAACGATTTGCCTTGTTAAAGCATGTTTTCATTAGGGTTAGAAAAATGAGACTGGTTCTCTGTTTCTTAAGTCTTTGAGACAAGGTGGGGAATGGAGAGGAGGAGATGGAGATAATGACTGGGAGCCTGAGGGGCAGCACCCTCCAACAATGAGCATCACAATGTCGTGCCCTCCCCAGTCCTGACTTTTGGAAAGCTTCATATGGCAAAAGACCCAAACTCCAAACCCACAGACACCACCCGAGCATCCCGCCCGGGCAACAGGACCACCAAGCTCAGTGCCAACATGCTCCTGATCTTTGGGAACAGACTTCGCTGGGAGCACATCTCAGCCCACCCCTGCTCTGTGGCTGTCATATAAATCCAAGCTTTTTGATGACGGCTGTTGGGTTTGACTCCTCAAGTCCGTCCTACTCCTCCCAAGAAGATGGCGGAGAGATGGTGACATTCAGAAAACAAAGTGCACTTATCTCCATCCTCCAAAATAACACCCTGCAAAACAGCCAAACAGTTACAACTCATCCTGTTTGTGAACAGTAATTAACATACTCATCATAGTAATAGCTCTGTAAGGCCAAGATCCAAACTGCTTTTGACTGCATATTATTTCATTACCTAAAGTATGGGGTGGAGATAACTCCAGTACTTCAGCTATCACCATGGTGTGCCTGTTGACAGATGTCAACTTCCCTAAATGGCAGAGGCTGCCTGTCTACCATCCACCTTTATTTATTGTACCAAACAAGGTTTCTCCTTGCAAAATGAGATTTGTCAATAAAAACCTTCACGTAATGCTTCCCAACCTGCATTATACGTTGCTTATTTATCACCATCAGTACAAAATAGTATAAGACTTAAAACACAGGATCAATCATTATTTAAACTGTATTATTGCTTCTCCATTTGAGCAGACATCACTTTGTACCCACAATTAATGAGCTCTAGCCCTTTTTCTAATTAAGGAACAAAGGTTCTTGTGTGCAGAGTATAGAGTGACACTGTCTAGAGAACACACATTTAAATGGAAGAGAATCCTTCTAATTACCTTACAATAGGATTTTTCATATCCAGGAACATAATAGGATCAAGAAATTAGAGCATTTCCAACAGCATTTACAAATAAGGCATTACAAAACACTGTTAAAAGGTAATAACGTACACCTAAAAAAACAACAGGACCTTATGAAGACTAGTGCCTAACACTTCCATATTTATGTAGTTAAACTTTGAGCACTGATACAGGGAAAATGCAATACAGAAAATACATTATGTATGTGTATAGGTAGAGACAAATCTTAAAATACCAGGCTTTGGCTATTAGCGCACAACATACTTCAGGCTGGTGCAGATTAGGATCCAAACACACAATTAACAAAGTCAGAAAGGCAACCTGCCTTTAGCCAGTAATTAGGGCTGTTAGAAACAGGATACTGTCTCTTAAAGTGTTACAAATACACCACACTACTACATAACCTGCACTGCTGGGAAAGTAGACTTGCTATCAAGGGCAAAGCTGCTATACACTGAGGTAACAGTAAATGACAGACTGTTGTTCAAGTCCATTAGCTGCTATGTGATAGGAGCACATTCACTAGCACACGACCTGTGAAAAATCTTAGATCTCTTTAAATCTTTGAATTGGATTGCGGCATTAATTCTTAAGAACTGCAATCCTTCAACCAAGTCAAATTACCCTCATTAACAGGGGAAAAACTGCCTCTGCAATAAGTTAAAGAAAAAAAAGATATTTATTACCTATAATCACTTTCACGTACCTCACCTGGAAGTGTGACAAACTGGGACAACAACTTCAGAGGCTGGCACCAGTTCAGGTGCTGGTGGGGATGGGACAGAGGGGACGCACGCTGCGTGTGCGTGCACTCAGAGTCAATAAATGTGCTTCTTGTGGGGAAAACCTCAATGACTGTTCTAAGAAAAGAAAAATCACTAAGAATAAGCACAGGCACTGAAGCGATCTCTGTGTGTGCCACTGAAATAACCGCAAAAGAGGAGGGGAAATTCTCCAGTTATTCAAGGCTTGATTAGAACACTACTTCATAATTAGGCATGTTACAAGTATTGTCATCAACCAGAAAATTCATGTACTAACTAAAAGGTCTCAGAAGCTGGCTCAAGCCTTCCATTCATTAACAACATCTGCTATTAATGTTTAACCCTCATAAACATGCACAAAACGTTCAGCATCCAACAAAGATTTAAAATAAATATTCTGTTGTTCTAGTTCACCCGCATGGTGATCTGTGTGGTTCTGCAAGGATCAGGAATCACTGCAACAGCCACCGAGATAACAGACAAGTATTTGGTCTTTGTTGGAAAGAAGATATTTCTTTCTCCAGTCACTGCTTCTCTGCACTTCAGATCTTACAGCTTCCAAGCCAGGCCAGTGCATCACAATAAACAGCAGTGCAGGCATACACACACACATACACCTCCGTGATGGTATGAATCATTTATTTTAAAGGCGAAACTTCCTGGAACAATTCTCAGGTTGAGCGTTTCAAAGGACTCTCTCCTTTAATTTTTTCTAATTTAAAAAAGAGCATTCCTGGGACGAAAGATTCACTGCAAAACAGGGAGCTAAGTCCTGGATCCAGAAATGAGAAACAGAGCGTTTCATCTTCATTTTACTGCTGTGAGTCCAGATGATTTCCCTGATCTCGCAGCCAGATCCTAATGGGCAGATCTTTGGGAAGAGTCTTTGGAAAGACTCATTTCCACCACTGTGGTTTTAATGTAAGCGGAGCAATCTGCTTGTACAGGCTCATTTACAGCGTGGAGACAGAGCTAAGTGGTGAGCTAATGTGAGCCTCTAACGACTCCTGGGAATGCATCAGGACATCCCCCATCTCCATCTCTCTTCCCGTGGACAGTGTGGGTAGCACACATCTCTGTCTCTGACTGTCCCCACCTTGGCTCACACCACAGGCAGGTCCTACAGCTCCCCCTTGCTCTCACACACTCTCTGACCCTGTCCCTTGCTGCGCTGCATGGGTACCGTGGTACCAGCACCAGGAAGGGGAAGATCCAGCCTGTTCTCATCTGACCAAAATGCCTTTTTAATTTGCAGTAACACCAAGAGACAAACCAAGCCACAAAAGTAATGAAAAATACAGCTCTTTTTGTCTTCAAACATGACATTCATGGCGGATTCACTGTCTGCATGTTGCAGCACGCTCTATTCTTAGCACCGTGCCTTTTAAAGTTAGGCCCATTATTTTCTACGGTGTATCAAGATCAGTATGTATAACATATGCCATATTGTTGACACTTCCCTGGATGTACTGCATGCCATATGCCTAAAGCACTAAAAGGGGTGATGAACAGAGTGGCAATACTGAAAGGAGAACAAGATACACTGAGCATGTTGAATGAATTCAGTTATATAATTCAGCCAATAAGGGTTTCCATACATTTAACAATCTCATTTTTTTTTCCTCCTTTATTTTTTCCCCCCATCTCTTGTATAAAAATGAATTTAACGACTTTCCGCTGTGAAAAGTTAACACACTGGACACGTATTCAAAGCAAACATTTAATCACAGTGGGCCCGCCAGGTCTAAAAAGTATACATGTAAAGATAGCTCATATATAATCACACCAATAAAACCAACAAAAAAGGACGATTCATACATTTTAGCAATAAACTACAAAAATAAAATACAGAGTTCTGCTCCTGCTTCTACCTGTCCTTTATTTTACCTTGCATAAATCTATACCCCAAGTCCAATTCCTAGAACTAGGGAAGATGTCATCTTGCCCATCTTTAAAGCTTTATTTACTAGTTTCCATAGGAAGAATTATTATTTGAAGAACCCAGAAACTAATGCTCTCTTACACTACAGTATTTTTGTCCAAATCTTCTGGAACAGATTATAAAATTGAAATGTAAGAAGGAAAACAGCCGAGCTATATTTATAACAAGACGCTGCTCTTCAGCATCTGGTCCGTACACATGTGTATCCTCATTTCTATGCCATCGCTGTGCACACTCTAATGGGTACACTAGCTGCATACTCGTCATTAAAGAAAAAAAAGGGGAGGAAAAAAAGGGAACTGACTCATCACCGAGAACAGTTTTGACAGTACTTGCATGCAGAGCCCTAGCAAAAAGGTTCATGCTATTCAGTTCACCACTTGGGACCAGCTACAAATGACATACCTTGCACTGAATGAATAGTTGGGAAGAAATAAAACCATGCCAGCTCTTGGCACAGGCTGGTTGCACAGATGAACCCAGGTCTAATCTGCAAGTTTAGTCCTTGGAGCTATGTGCTACCTGGAGGAAGGAATAGATCCAGGATGTCTGGAAAGCAGGTACTGCCTACAGGAAACTCCTACTGAGGCTCCACTGCCAAGACACTGAAACGGTCCCCAGGAAAAGGAAAGAACATTGCAGGAATGTCCAGGTGTGCAAGGGGCACTTCCAGGGGGGGCATCCCGCCTGGCACCGAGTGCAGGGGGTGAGTGGGGAGTACAGCTGCTCCTCACAGAGATGCTGCTAGATCTCTGGAGCTAATGATGCCATGCAAAGCTGGAGCTTCCCCATTCTCTGTCGTTAGTGCCACCACATACCCACAGGCAATGGATCAAAGGGGCTATGAGAAGATAAGGAGAATCTATTTTAATTTCAAAACATGACAATTCTGGCACAGGAGATGACTAAAGAAGATCAGTTCCGTTATGTTTCAGTGGTGTATTGAACAGGAATGCTGCATTTTAAATGTACACACACATACCTATTTATCTGACTAAGCAACATCATTAGCAGCATAAAACAAAGTACGAAGAACAGGCGATTTGTGTTAAAGTGAAAGGCAAAATCCTCTTCGTGAAAAACATCAAAGGAAAAGGAACACATGCTGATGTTTAAAAACAGTCTAATACAGAACATCAAGACTTTAAAAAAACTCCACAAACCAACAACCTCCCTGCCTGCTTCACGCTATTTTCCTTAGAAACAAACCTAGCTTACTGCTGACCTGGAATTAACCATCACTGCCAGGTCAAAGCATTGGCTGTATTATCCACTAGTGAGTACTCAGATAAAAATCTATACACACAAATATCACACTGTCAAAGATTATGACAAGTGGAGGTTTTGTGAGTGGACATCTTGCCCTTCATCAGTATTAGGCCAAGAGATAAAGGGGGGGCATATGTCCCAAAAAATTAGAAGAGGAAAGCATTTGGACAGGCACAGCAGTGCCCACCCTGGTCCTGCTCTGAGCTTTCTCTAAAAGAAAACAAAACAAAGCAAAACAAACCAAAAGAGCTTTGTCTTGCAGAAGCCACAACTGTATAGCTGTTTGCACAGGAAACGGGTGAAGAAGCATCACCTCCTGTCAGCAGCATCCTTGTGCTGTTAGTACATTACACTTAGCCACACGACGTCAAGTAACGGAGCAAAAAAGCCTTTTACCTTCTGCTGTCTGACTCGGGATGGTCCATACACAGTACAGCCAAACTTTCTACTAGCTGCTGGCAACGTTAGTTTGATGGAATTCATCCAGTTCCTTGTGGACTACTGTCCATATTAGGAAAAAATCCCCACTTGACATTGGCACTGGGATCCAGCCCTATCCACAGACACCGGCAGCATTACGGATCTTTCCTCAGGAGCCAGGTTGAGACGCAAGGACCACAGCCATGCCCATAACCCTTCCTAATGAGTTTCATGTAAGGCAAGAAACAATCCATCCAGAGCTAACTAAAACATGTCTTGTGCTTGCACTGCAGAAAACCCCACACACCAACACACAGGCAACAAAACCAAAAGTAAAGAAATCCCCTAACCCACCCTGTGGCAAACTTTTGTTTCCTTCTCCTTGCAGCACTGGTGATGTTCACAGGAGAGCTCAGAAGGGTAACAGGGCATCGCTAACATGGCAGCTATTTAATTCCACCAGGCAGATCCCTGAGACCTGTAACAAGCGTCTGCTTCCTACCCATCAGGCCATTAATCACTGAGACTCCTAAAAGGTTCAATTCATGTGCCCACTCAGAGAACTCATGAGATGCCTGATATGTCATCTGAGAAGGAAACAAAACTGTATTCTTCTCTGAACTGATGTAGCTCCTATTACCAAGAGACTCTCTCCCTTGGGAGCAACCAGAAGAGAGAAATGGAGAGCTGACTCAAAGCTCTGCCTCGCAGAGACACATAACTGATGCAGAAGAGGAGAGAGTTATAAGGAATCTGCCATTACTTTTATTTTGCCAATAATCTGGGGAATTGGTGAAAGGATTATGAAAGGGGTGAAATATATCTTCAGTTTTTACTAGCTACACCTTAGACTAGCGAAGACTACTCCCACCAAAGACTGCACTCCTCCTTGGATAACAGCTTGGCAAAAGCAAAGGAGGTTTTTGCCATCTTAAGATTAGACCACTTCTTCTACTGACTAGTTTCACTCTTCTTGGGACCCTTTGAGCAGCTGCAGATCATGCCTAGGCACCATGCTTGCTCCCAAACCCTTTGTTTCCCTTGATATCCACTGTTTCAAAACTTCAGTCCCTACCTACAATGCTCTTAAGAGCCTGGAAGCCATTCACCTGGGAAACAGCTCCAGTTCCCCACCACTGCACAGCACCCAGGAACCCAAGCACACGGGTTCCATGCTCCACTCACTTGAGGCACAGCAGTGCTGAACTGGGGGGTAAACTGATCCCCCTGCACTGGGCTGAAACATGACACATAGATGTGCGTGTGTGTATGTGTATATATATCATTTGACAGTGTCATTTCCTGGGAATGACATCTGAAGAGAGTACCAAAAGGGAAATATGTACTTTTATAGCTTAAAAAAATATAATAAATGGTTGCATTACTGTGCATTTGGTAGAAAATTAGTAAAGAACAAGCCATCATTTATCCTGCCCTCTTGCTGCTTCTTACTGCTTTTCTTTATTTAAATTACTGCTCTAGCAGGTAAACTAATAGATAACACAAAAATGTAAAAACCTAGAAGCACCTAAGCAATTGCTTCACATCTTCATTATTTTTCCTGGAAACAGTCCATGCATCAACAAAAATGTTATCCACATTCTCTCCCCCCACCCCCAAATTCAGCAACAACATTTTTTTTCCTCAAACTAGACAGTGAAACCAAGTTTCAGGCAGTCCAGTGTATTCACTGCCACTTGGTACTTTACCTTTCTCACTGGCACTTCTTGATCTCTGAGGCTTTGGAAACACTAAACTGAACTGATCTCCTGCTCTAGTTCATAATTACCAATTCAAAGTACTTTCCAGCACTCCTTAGATGCCAGCCTGCTGCTTAGGAGTTACATACAATTGAAAAATGCTGAAATTTGTTAGCCAATGGAGAGTTTTGCTAGTTTTTCCCCATTCTACTAGGCCACATTAAGCTGTGGTGTTACTGGAGAGCCAACTTGTATGCTTGGTGCTGCACAGAGCAGAGGGGGCAGAGGGGCTGCTTTTAAAGGATTTCCAGTGTTGAAGATTGATGATACATAAACAGCCCTTTCCAGGTTCAAAAAATCCTCTTTCCCCATTCAGCATCACAATTATCCCATCGGTTTCACTGCCTGCAGCAGTTCCCCAGCAGGCAGATACATCCTGCAGCTCTAAGGCCAATGGCTGTGCTCAGCCCTCACCTCTCAGCATGAGCTCCTCACTGAGATGGTCCTGCTCCAGCACAGGACAAACTCAAACAGCCACCATGTGCCACAGCTCAGTCCCAGCCCAACCGGCAGCTCAGGGAGGGGGCAAAGCTGCCTGTGTGGAGGCTAATGGTGCTGTTCCCGTCACCTTTGTGCCCAGAACACAGTCTTGGCTGTTGTTCTACAGTCATGAAAAATTAAGCTGGGAGGTTAAAATTTCCCAGTCCAGGTTTTGGTATGAGGCCCCGTTGTATATCTTGCTCTTGTGGCTTACCTATGGGACCCTGAGCAAAGGAAGTCCATGCTGGGAGTGAATGTAAAATATGGGACCGTGCAGGCTGCAAAGAAAGTCTTAACCAGAGGTGGTTATGTAAGTGTTTCATCAGTGATCCTTCATTAAGTTTGTGCCCTAATTTCTCTTGCAAACAACTAGCAACACCCTCCCCCTCTGAAATGATCTTAAAGTCTTTCATTGAAATCAAAAAACCTCTTTTCCACAACCCTGATTTTATAGATGGGGCAACTAAAGTGGAGAGATGAGAAGAGTTCACATCGGAAACAATATTCATGAACTATAGACAAGGAGTGCTGAATGTTCGAAAGCAGAATTAGATGCAAAACCCACTTTGTCTGGTTGTTCACTAGCATAACTGAACACAAACACTTTCTGGTCCCCTTTTCAATATGATGAACGGATTTACAAATTGGTAAATCCTCGTAATTTAATTTTGGTTCTAAAAACAAAACACAAAACTTTCCCTTTAAACAACCACAAGACACCTTACTGAAACATTTCTCTATTTCCCTGTTTGTCAAGGTTTGCCAAAATACCAAGTTCCCACCAGCAGGTTAACTCCGCACACAAGTCCCCAAAACCATCACATGCCAAGAGAGGTCTCACACCAAACTCCCAGCCCAAAATACTCCCCAGACTTCAGAGAAGTTCAGATCCAGATCCACATCCACATTTTGTATCTCAGGTCTACATCTAAACCAAATACAAGGATTCTCTTGACCTCTTCCAAAAAATAGATTTTTAAGACGTAAGACTCAAGAACCAATAAAAAAGATAATTTAACAATATCTCTAGTGTGTCACCAATCATTTAAAGGGCCTTGAGGCTGCTGCACTCCCACTACAGTACAGCAGCTTTCCCACCCTGCTGGGTTTCAATTGACACCTTCTGTGTTGATATTTTTTCCCAACTTAAGTCTGATGGTGTTTTTAAACTTCCCCTCACAGATGATGCCCCCTTCTCATGCCCCCACTAGGTTCCAGCAGCACTGCCTTGGGTGGGACTAGGGTAAGGCATGGCGCTGCTGGACTCCATAGCAGTGGGGCAAAGGGTCTTCTCTTCCCTATCACCCATGGCACAAGGTTCAGGAGAAGGGAGAAACTTGTCACCCATGGATTGTCACCTGTTTGTTCTGATTCTTGGAAGTTTCAGGCACAATCCTAAAGGCCATGAACTCATTGCAGATGGACCTTCAAGCACCAAGGGTGCCCACCAGCACATGCCACCATGGGCTCCCACCCCGCTGCTGCCATGCTTGATGGTGAGCACAGGACAGGCACATCTACTCCGTAACAGCTGCAACCCCTAGCAATTATTGCTCAGTTCACTACTCAAACACAACTACCCTGGCCCCCCACATTCATTTTCAACTCAGAACACGATGGGTGTTATTAACAGGAAAGAGCAGTGGGGAGGAAACGAGTGGAAGACCACCACTTAAAATAGTTACCTACTGCAAGTGAAATTAATAGTCAATAAAAAATAAACTTGTTCCAAAAGTTTTCCTTTGCAAATACCTATAGCATATCCTACCAGCAGAGTCTGTACTAAGTTTTCAAATGGCTAACTGCTAAATGAATGTATCTGCTAAAGAGATCATTTTTTTGTGCACTCCAAGGTTATGTGTTTAGCAGGCTTCGATACTTCAATGAAAAATTGAGGTGGCAATGATTTGCAGACTAAATTAATGTTAAATACTTCAAAGAACTGGACAAACAAGTCAGCAGCAAAAATTTTATGGGTTCACTTCCTTCAAGGGAACTTAAAGAGCCAGCATTTTATTGCTGTGAATTCTAGTCACTCCTTTTACCCCTCAGCATCTGTTTGAAATATGTAGTAGACAATTGCTTTTTTGGCTCTGACTCAGGTGGTTGAAATACAGGACAAACAGACTACTGTATATAAGCTTTCCTCCAGCAATGAAAATTTTTATTAACTCTCTTGCATAGCAAACTCGGCTGCCTAGCTTCCAATCCCTATAGAATCATCAAGGAATGTGGCTAGTTATTAATTCCGGTGGTCAAGCACAGGGTGGATATGCCGAGACTTGTCTGCAATACGTAACCTCACGTTTCAAGAAAGAAGAGGGGAAAAAAGACTACAGAGGGAAGGCAAAACATAAATGAGTTCTGTTTCGTTCATCATTCGTATGTGTAAAATTCCAAGCTAAATACTAGCTCTGTACATAAATATGTCAGCCCTGTCAAATGCTCCAGCCAAAGAAAACATAGCCCATGGTGGAAGGGTTCAGAATTACCCTCAGAGCCACGAACTTGCCCCACCTTCTGTTGCCGTGGCTAATTCAGGAGTTTTCTCACATTGAGGCTTCCTAAAAACAACCTGCAAACACCGTCTAAAAATGACTCTTCTCACCCCACCCAGCTGAAGGGCCCAGGAAAGGAAAAGAACAAGGACAAAGGGGTGTAAAGCAGAAAGGAAGGTCCTCAATCTCCTGGAGACTAAACTTCATTTAAAAGGATCCTGGCCACCTATGTTCATTGCTTCTGCACCCTCACCACCTTCACAGAGGTAACCATTTTCACAAAGCTTTTCATCACTGTGATGCAAGATAGTTTCCAGCATTTAACGCTGAGTAAAACACCCTCTTTAAGTTCTGGTTATGGGCTAATTTGAGCCAGCCTTTGGATATTGTGGTGTATTACAGGTTGCTTTTAGCCTTGTGTTGCGTTTCCAATGTCATAAATACCCAATAGCAGTGGTCTACATTTAAAAACCAACACTTCCCATGTATTTTCACCTGGGTCGGAGCAATCCCAGGCACAGCTACAGGTTGGGCAGGGAAGAGATTCAGAGCAGCCCTGCAGAGAAGGACTTGGGGGTGTTGGTTGATGAGAAAATGAACATGAGCCGGCTTTAGTGTGCGCTCGCAGCCCAGAAAGCCAACCGTATCCTGGGCTGCATCAAAAGGAGCATGACCAGCAGGTCAAAGGAGGTGATCCTGCCCCTCTACTCTGCTCTCGTGAGACCTCACCTGGAGCACTGTGTGCAGTTCTGGTGTCCTCAACATAAAAAGGACATGGAACTGTTGGAACAAGTCCAGAGGAGGCCACAGGGATGATCAGGGGACTGGAGCACCTCCCGTATGAAGACAGGCTGAGAAAGTTGGGGCTGTTCAGCCTGGAGAAGAGAAGGCTGCGTGGAGACCTCAGAGCAGCCTTCCAGTATCTGAAGGGGGCCTATAGGGATGCTGGGGAGGGACTCTTCATTAGGGACTGTAGTGGTAGGGCAAAGGGTAATGGATTAAAACTTAAACAGGAGAAGTCTAGATTAGATATAAGGAAGAAATTCTTTCCTGTTAGGGTGGTGAGGCACTGGAATGGGTTGCCCAAGGAAGTTGTGAATGCTCCATCCCTGGCGGTGTTCAAGGCCGGGTTGGACAGAGCCTTGGGTGAGATGGTTTAGTGTGAGGTGTCCCTGCCCACGGCAGGGAGGTTGGAACTTGATGATCTTAAGGTCCTGTCCAACCCTAACTATTCTATGATTTTCTACACAAACCAATCCTAACCGTCTGAAATTCCACTGCTCTGGAGATAGCATCAATTTTTGTATTTCAGTGGATACTTAACACACAGATTATTAAGCAGCTGGACTTTGCTTTAAGTTTCACTTGAGTTTTGCTACATTTTCTTGAGAAACAAGACAACAGTCCACAGCTAGCTGTCTATTTGCTCAAGCTAATTTCTGCACCAACACACTTAATAGTCTGTTCCACCAACACCATAAATCAGAGAACGTGACTGCAATGCAAAGAGTGTGAAGAGCCATCAAGGGCTGCATGTCGCACAGTCTTCCATATCATGACATGTCCCATGATGCTGAATTGCTTTTTTGCTCGTTTACTGACCATAACGCCCTACAGGTGTATCTGACCTTCCATATCTCCTCCAGTTTCCCCAAGGGAAAGCATTGAGATGGCTGCTTCCCATCCCTTCACTACAACTGCAGCTGCTGCACGAGAAGAATGAGACTTTTCCCTCCCCCATTTCTTCTTGCCAGTAAAATGCAGAGCTTCCCTTACAGCTTTCAGCTCCTGCTCACCGCTTCATCGGGAGCACAGGCTCTCCAGCACCTTGGTTCATCTGGCAAGCACTTGTTGTGCTGCCGAACGTCAGCTCACACAGGAAGCGCCCATTACCCATCCTCAGCCGCCACTCCAGCAGCTCCCTTGCAGACAGATATGATATTATACACACCATGTGTGGCTCCCCGAGATGGTGGCCAAGCAGCACTGATACCTCCCCTGAGGCTTGTTTCTGCATGGATGGCAAGTTCCCCAGCAGCTCTGAGCACACCAGTTACCTGCTGCCACTGTCACCCACCTAGGTAGCCATGGCCATGAGCCACAGAACTGTGCCCTGTGTCTCTGGGCATCTCATCAGAAAGCACTGTAGATGTGCAGCCTCACAGGTAACATGACTGCTGTAACTCAACCATGTCCAATTCATTGCTAGAAAGGAATTGTTCTAAACTGGAGTCCAACGGAACAAGAAAGGTCAGGCCCTGTAACCCTTAGGAGACAACCTCAAACCCTCTCTCCAAGTGAAGCTGGCCATGAACACACTCCGGCAGGGAAGCAGTTCTGGTGCACATCCACAACACACTTTTCCATGCCTACTGAGTCATATACTGAATCCAAAAGAAAGAGCAACCTCTCTATGAAAAGACAGATTATCCTGAGAAAATCTTGGAAAATGAGGTACAAATCCATGTTGGAAAACTCCATTCATATAATTTATCAAATTTTTCTTAATCATTTATCTAAAACGGGCAGTAAACTACACCAGCAACCTAAGTCCTATGAGGGGTGGCTGAGGGAACTGGGGTTGTTCAACCTGGAGAAAAGGAGGCTCTGGAGAGACCATATAGAGAGCAATAATGCTCTCTATAGCTACCTAACACAGTGCTGTAGCAAGGAGGGTGTCAGTCTCTTCTCCTAATTAACAAGTGGCAGGACAAGAGATAACAGCCTCAAGTTGTGCCAGGGGAGGTTTAGACTGGAAATTAGAAAAAAATTCTTCACCAAAAGGGTTATCAAGCATTGAAACAGGCTGCCCAGGGAAGTGGTGCAGTCACCATCCCTGCAGGTATTTAAAAGATGTGGCATTTAGGGACATGGTTTAGTAGCAGACTTGGAACTGCCAGGTTAACAGTTGGACTCAATGATGTTAAAGGTCTTTTCCAACCTATACGATTTCATGATTCCACCCCAACTAAGTTCTGAAAGCTACACCCAGACATAACTCCATATGCCAGTCAGTAACAAGTAGTCAACTTTTGTCACCATGTATGTAAGGAAAGAAGATGCAAAGCACCTTATCATACAGTTTGCAACCTTCCCCAATACATGGAATAACAGAAAGTCCGCAGAGACACAACTATAATTCAGAACATGGTACTTGGGTGTGATACAAATATTGAAACCACAGACAGGTACAAACAGGAATCCATGAACTTCCCAAGTAAACAGGCAGCATTTTCTGCTTAAGCATTTCTGGTTTGTCAGTAGCATGGCCAGAGCATGCTCCACTGAGTGAGCAGGTCTTCAGTTCCCACAAAAGGGCTTCTGATCACTCCAGCTGCCCTCACCTTCTGAGGGGCCTGAAGGAATCCTGCCGGGGCTTTACAGGAAGTTGTGCCAACCTGTGTCTTAGGCACATGAAGCACTAAACAGAAGTGCCAGATTAAATGCTATTCGTAATACTTCTGATAAATTGTAAAAAAAAAAAAAAAAAAAGGCAAAACCACTGTAATAAATTGCTCCCTGGCACTGTCAAATCCTGCAGCCTTCAGCCTAAGGATTTGCTTCTGTACTGATGTTGCCTTACAGAGTTGCACAGCAGTTCCCTTTCACAGAGGTGATGCTCAGCCACAAAATCACATAGGCTTTGCCCAACAAAGACTCATTATGGCCTTAACACCTTCTGCTTGCAAAATATCACCCTGAGAAGAAGACAGAGCAGGGAACCACATCTTGCAGCTGCTAAAGCCATGGTGAAGGTGCCCTGAGCAGGCATCTCCTCCTTACTCCACCATCTCATCTTGCTCAGGCAAACCACCGCACAATACAGGAGCGGCAGGGAAGGAGAAACAACACGGTAAGCTAGAGATGGACCAACGAGTTTTATCAGCAATACCTGCCATGCGCACACACGCACTTCTGAGGGGTAGCACCTATCTTCAGAATTTCATCAAATTGGGTTCTGGCAGTTATTTTCTACCCCAAAAGCACCCCTTGAGAAACACAGTGAAACTCTGACAGACCTGCCTGCTTTGCTCATATTCCATTTTCCAGACAAAAGTGTGGCCTTTTAATTTAAATGCTGCCACCTGCCATCTTCAGCCTTTTTTGTTTTGTCACCTCCACTCTTAATTCTCATTTAAAATTCAGTTTGAATCCCCAAAACGAAGCTGGATCCTGCAGTACAACATCAGGATGCTTAGCAGAACAGTTCTGTAAGTTGCCGAAGTAGCAAATCATCTCAGGTAGCTGCATAGTTTAATTACAGTTTATCTGATAAAATGCCACCTTCGTACAAGAGACCCCAAATAACATGCTTTCTCTGAGATATCCAGAGTCTGATTCATCTGTTTTACTCCTGTTTTATGCTGGCTTAGCACCACTGGCAACAGCAGCAGTGTTACACCGATGCGAAGCTGAAATAAATCCACAGAGAGACAGACACACCGCAAACACACAGAAATTAATGTGCTTTTCACTGCTGTTCGTGTACAAACACACAGGGAGAGGGAAAAAAGAACCAGAAAATTTTTCTTTTCTTCCCTGCTTTTACACAAGTTCCTGGCTATCATTCTGAAATGTAGATATTCCCATCATGCCTCGGTGTTTTTCAGCCCCATGATGCCCTCACTTTTGATTGTATAGATGAAGTTGAAGTGCACAGGGTATTTACTGATCCAGTTATCTTGTTCTGTGACAGGCAGAATCAATCAATCAAGGGGGCAGCTTTATGCTTACGTATTCCAGGCACATCTCCGCACTTCAGGATACGAGATCACAGTGTTATCCAGCCAAATTTGATCAACAAATGCAGTTCCCCTGTGCCACAGCAATCTCAGATGAAGATGTTATTATGTGGAACTGAGCAAAGTGATAAAGACAGTACAGAAAAGGGAGGAAAAGTCCAGCTGGACCTTTCTGACAGCCTCTATATACTACAGCTGCAGCATCCCTTTTTCTGAGGATAACAAAAATAGCACATTCCCGAATAGCTGCTGCAAAATGCTTTCTGGCCACCCTGTATCTGTGAGTGCTTAATGAAAAGAAACATTATGCCATGGAGTTTACTAACATATTCTTAAATGCTGGACAACAGATTACAACCCTTGCCACTGTATTTATGGAGATTTTTATAACACAGGATCACATACTGTATTTTCCATCGTTCTGTTGTGAACAAGCATATCAAAGCCTGAAAGCCCCAAAATACATTTTAAAGTCACAGCTGGCTTAAGCAACCTCTAAGTATTCTTTTCTTTTTTAAATCTCAGCTACAAAAAGATGCATATGAATGTGTAAATGTTTAAGTCTGTCTCAAGGAGCATGCACCAGGCTTTTATTTTGCCAATAGCTTTTCACTGTGCTATTGCCCTACATTTTTTTTTTTTTACATTATTTAATCCAAAATACCATCTTTTTGATTCTACCTTTCTTTGCATTTTAAATCTTTAATGGGAGCCTTTGGCAGTCCATGGACACAATTATTAGATATCTGCAGAGAGAAATTGAAAAATTAATCATACTTTCCATTTTATATTTCATTACTATACATAAAAATTATCTGGTCTTAAAGATGCATTCTGTGGTCTTTCCATATTCTCTCCCCAACACGGTAAATACTATGCAAGAATCCGTGTATCTTACATTCAGATCTCTCCAGCTAAACAGTTATATGGAGAATGCTGTGTTCTCTTTTCAAGTGCAGAATTTATTTCAGATCATTTTTCAATTAAAAGGCATCTGCTGGTACTTCTTCTGTTATGGACTGCCTAAAAAATGAGAGGGAAAAGTACCCCAGACTAATCATACTGCTGATATTGAAGTTGTTTATTACCCTTTTATGGGCTTGGGTACTTAAATTACAGTTTTTCACAACTGTATGCAAAATGTGTAACATAATCCTTATGCAGTTTATTATAGAAACTGATATATGCATTAATCTGACCTTTGTCTAAATAGACCCTTAACCACAGGGAAAAAAATCCAAAGGCATCTATCAGCATGTGAGCAGTATCAAAACTGCTAAATCTATTAACTTTGTTTTCCTTTCACTATTATTAAACTGGAAAGCAAAATTCAACTGGAAAATTATGCCATTTGGGTTCCCTTGTCATCATGTAATAAGTATGAGAAATATATGTGCAATAGCCAAATGGCCAATAGACAAAACACCCACTCCAAGTGACGTACTGTTTTCCATACCACTCAGACAAAATCAAAACAACAGAGCTGTTGCAAACAAAAACAAAATAACATTTCCCATAAGCATTCCAGACAGAGAAAATTTACAGGAAAAGAAAGCTGGGAAAAGACCCAGAGCAAAGTGAGCGTTTGTACCTTCAGCCATAAAACCCACTTCTGCAGAGCTGGTAAACAACAGTTTAACATTAAAAACACATAAAGGCTCAGCATCGATTAATTGTCAAACTTTGGAGTTAAAGATTTACATCAGTGGAGAGGGCTGAGCCGCCCGGCCAGGGCAGATGCAGCCAAGGACTATGCTTCATTCAGGAAAGAAGCAGGATCCAGCATGGGGAAAAGAACCAGAGATAAAGCAAGGAGGGGAAAGTAAACACTCAGGTTGATTGCTTCAGACAAGTGTGTTCTGCAGAGACTTGGCGGGGGCTGGAGGGAAGATCCAGCTTTTTTTATGTTGTGGAAGTCCTTCCAAGTCCCTGTGCAGCCTGGTGGAATAACAACTTGAAAAAGTGAAGATGTCGCTTTTTTATAGCTGACTCATATTTATATAACTTTGTTAATGCATCTGCTCCCTGGAAGTTACACTATCTGTGTTTTGCTGCTGTACCTGCCCATAAATCCCGGCAGCGCAGCGAGTATCAACAGCTGCATTTTCCTTTCCCAGCCCGTCAGCGTACAGTGTCTCCATCACAGCAAATTCCTGTCAGCTGCACTCTCGCTAACACAATTCCTATGTTTTGCCTGGCAGTAAATGGACGCTCCTGCCCCAGCATCATCTGAACAACTCTGTTAACATTTGCCCCCGAGCGTCTCTCTCTTTGTCCAGTCCCTGTCTTCTAACAGATGTCATCCAAGTCTAATCAAGCATAAAATGGTCATAAATATTTCTTTCTGGTAGATTTCACATTCGCATTTCATGCAGGGACATGATATTTTTCTGCTACCTCCAGGGAGTACCTAATGCAAAAACCAGTTACTTACATTCAAGGCTCATGTTCCTTTAGTAAAATGCAGCACATGTTCTCAGTTCAAAGACATAAAAAAGCGCAAGACTTTATCTTCTTTTGTTTAACTGCACCCTTTTTTTTTGCTAATAACGTGTGCCACAGCTTCTGTCTAAGTCTGACACTGTCCTTTGCTTAACAGGAAAACACACAACCACATAAAGCTGAATTTTGACCCTAGCACTCTCTCAAGCACAAACATTTCTGGATTTCATACTCCTATATCTTAATTGTAGCACAAAAGAGAATTCTTATGTATCTCTTTTCTCAGCTATTTCCTTTCAGAAGCTATTTAAAGACTTCACAGCATTAGAAAGGCACTTCTCTATTTTGGTTCATTTTATGCAAAATCTTGCAACCTACCTCCTTGTATTTCCTCAAAACAGTTAAACGATTCCAGGGTATGACTCTGAGGTTCATGCCTATTTACCAGTTGATAATCATGAGATACAAGCAATTTCCAGTACTTAAACTTTGAAACTATTCAAGATAATGAATTCTTCTTAATGTTCAGACTCATCGGAAAAATGCTATTTACCTTTGCTAAACTGGGTAAATAATGTGTCGGACTGGAAAATAAAGCTAACCTTGGGTTATTCATAAAGCCCTATGTCTTCTTATTTTTTCCCCGTTACGTTTGTCAAAGCAGAAACATGACATAGCTATTTAAAGTGAACCACACAACACTTAAGGATATAGATCACAACAGCGAAGCTGTTTTTCCTCTCCTCCTCCTCCACTGAGCCTAATATTTGATTACTGTTAGTCAAATCAAGCTCTCAGGCAAATAATCTCCATTTTTTAAGTTAATGAGATGTGGTCATGTCGACAACAGCTTGCAGAAACTTTTAATTCCAATTCCTGCAGGCTGTGCTGGCCTCTTTTACAGCAACCACTGTATGAATGAGTCAAATTTGCCAAAATGGCTTATGTAGACAAGTGCACACTTTAAAGAGGCACTAATTAAAAATACCCACTGGTATCATAATTTAAATACCATGAAAATAAACTGTAAAAGTAGCTCAGCTACAATCTTATGACTTTCCTTAGAGCTCGTTTACTTTAACTAGATGATGTTTTATTGCAGATGTATTCCTGGCTTAAAACAATTTTACGTCTTGGAGGAATTCAAGATTTTGATATAATTAAACAATTTATGTTAATATTTGTTTCACATAAGCTATTAAGCAAGCCCCCCAGAACAAGTGCTAATTGAGAAAGATGCAAAGAAGTAGATTGCTGAAGTAAGCATCAAATTTATACTGTTGATTTACTGTTCTAGCTGCAACTTCCCCCCTCATTACAGCTCTCTTTCTCCCTCTCACTTTCTGCTATAAGGCTCCCAGCTGTACCGAATCCCATTAAAACATTTTCCTTGGATGCTGTTATCTACTGCTTTCCTCAAAAAAGGAAGAAGAGGAAAAGGGAGAAAGAGAGGTGGAGCTTGGTATTATTCTCAGTGCACTTCCCTGGCCACAACTTCTCCCAAATCTCTTTTGTCTTTCTGATTTTTTGGCGAGGAATGCAAGCAGCACAGCTGTAGTGTAACAAAAGCAGGCATGAGACCAAAAATAAAATACAGAAAAAAGTTGGTGCTGAGAGGGTTAAACCTATTTAAGGGGTTAAATATGCAATTACCACTGACTAAAACCAGAGAGACATATAGATAAATAGAAGAAATGAAGTCCCCAGGTTCCATTCAGAAGCCTTCATCACATTACTACCAGACAGAAAACTCTTTAAGTACCATTTTCAGATGTTAAATCATTGTTCGTGCAGCACATATTCTCGCTATTCCTGGGGGAACAATATCTGAAGACAGCGTGCTAACAAATGCAATCCAGTAAACAGGCATTTTTCCTCTTGTTGTTAGTACCTTTGTGTTCCAGCTCCCAGCTCTGTCATCCATGCCTTCTCTCTGCTTTGAAGTTAAAGTACTGAATGAGCGTTGTCATCTATTATCCAGAGTGTGCATGTAGATTATAAATAAGAAATAAAAGTGACTTTCAGTACACTGCTTTTGCATTAGCAAGTTGCCTTCTCTGTTACCTCCTCTGTCCTTCATACTTTGTTACCAACATTATATTAAAAACCTGACTTTAAGTGTTTCTTGTAGAATGCTATAAAATACATACACAGCAAAGACAAAAGTTTTATTGAAACAAACAAGTCCAGCAGTTTAGCCAGGTTCATGAGTTCAGCTCCAACAGACTGCTTAACCCTTATCTGCAGATGTCCTTCAGGCCCCTGACACATTAATGGCAACCCTGGCTTCTCTTGCATGTGTGCTGCTGAAAACACAGAGCTATTAATTACACTGAAGTTTATTTACAGAAAGGCTCCTTCTCTACTATCGATCAATTATTTATTAATATTTTCCAGTGTAACAATCTCATCACATTTTCATTCTAAGGCCCTGAATAAACACTTTTCACATGAGGAACAGCACTGACCTATTTCAACTGCATCTGCTTGTACCCAGTCAGAAAACACTTCTCCACGAATATAAAATATCTGAGGCTTAGAAATGTTTCTCGCGTTCCTTCATTTGAAGGAAGAGATGAGCAAAGACAATCTGCACTTTCAGTGCCCAAACCCCTCAGTCTTCCCTCTGCCTTCAGCTGGCTTCACCAAGTGCTGCTTCAGGGCTACAGAACTTGTGCAGCAGGAACAGGTTAATCTGAAAATTGAGATTACTGAGGTTCTTTGTCTTAATCCACACATCTGCCTAAATTATGGCATTTTAGGAAGCAAGCAGAAAGGTGTTTGGAGCCATGAGAGGTGGTGGGCTCCCGGAGAAGTACACACCAGGGATGTGGATGGACAGCTCTGTCCTGGCCCTGTTCCAGGGGGGAGCCCGCTGGTAGGGGCACAGTGGACCTGGGTCTCACAGAGCCACTTCCCAGATGTGCCTCTGCAAAACAACAGAGGAATCCAAGCAGAGCCGAACCAGGCTGAGCCCAAAGCAAGCACTGTGTGACGACCTGGAAGTCACATAAAGCCAGCCTAGGGAACAGTAAGCACAAGCCTGGGAACAACACTTCTAAATAAATAAAAACAGATCTTTTACACTTAGTATGTTCACCATCACTTAGAGGAACGTCCATTTTAGAGGACCAAAAGCATCCTTATGCACCTAGCTTCACTTGAATCCTATTATCAGCTCAAAGTCTTAATTAACTCTTACATTAGATCTTTGCTGTTTCAAGATGAGGGGAACACAAGAGATGTGAAGACTAAAGCTCCTCTGGGGAGGGAGGGGAAAAGACTGGGTGGGATGTACAGCGCAGGGAGCAGCACTGTCAAGGCTGCTGCCTGCAAAACTTTGGTATTGGCCAAGATTTCCTGCAGCTCCCTGCGTCCCTCAGCTTTTGGGACAGAAGGGAAACTCCTTGGCTCTTCTGACCGGCAGCAGAATTTGTGGTACATCTGTGGCCGAGTACAGGCTGGCAGGTAAGGAGTTCTCCTGCAGGGCAGACACAGAGGAGTTCTCCTTCCCTTTATCCCTCCAGGCGTCCTGGATCTTTCTCCCTTTCATCCTTTTGGATAAACAATAATGATATAAGGAGGTTCAAGCACAGCCCAGTGATTTTCACTTAGACATATGGGAGCCAGTCCTTTCGTAAAATGCTTTTGGTAAATGATTCAAGTCCCTGTAAAGACCAGTGCAATCTAGTAATGATTTCCAAAGTTGTCGCCTACTGCCTGTCCATAACATCACAGAGAAAAAAAATCAGATGGAGAAAAACGCAACAGAAGAAGAGGCACATTCTCCTTCCTTCCCTCTGCCAGGATAAGATGGAAATGTGATTGTGCTGAACAAACTTTCATTAGCAGATAGCACATCTGCAGGCAGCTGAAACAGCCTGAAGAGCCCCATCCTCCATTCCCTTAGTTAAGGTAGCAGTGGATGGCACTACCTCTGGATGCACAAGGAGTATCAGCAATCCCACATGAGTGGGAAGGGCAGGCTGCTGATCAGATGCTTAGAGCACACATCTAGGCAAATGCCAGCACAGAGGGTTCTGAGGTATTCCCAATATATCCAAGTACCTTCTCCTGTACAGCCCTGCTCTTCACTTTGTCCTGTTCGTCTCTGGCCTTAAGGGATCTCAGTGGTACCACCAGCTAGTGGTCAGCCTTTCTGCTGAACCTGAACAGGGAGATTTCAAGGGGGTCGAGAGAAGATGTTATCCCTCTCCAAGAAAAGATGATCAATCCTTGAACTGGTAGCTGCTGTGTCATTAAGAAAAGCAGTGTCACCTTACAGGCCAGCATGCCCGAGACTGCTGGGAAGCCTCAGTGGCTTTGTTCAGACACCACGGTACTGTCTGCTGGATGCCTGTCACCCCCGGGGGTCTGTCCCTGGCCACCATGCAAGAGAACATAAAGGGGGTATTTTTGACTCTGGTAGGGGCAAATCTTCTATCCACCTCCTATCCACAGGACTGAACAAATGAAGCCCCAGCCCAGCTCCCTTACTCAGCGAGTTCATATCTCACCCAAGATACTAACAAGTAAATACTCCCGTGTTTCACAAGTTTATTTAACAATAGCTGTATCTCCCCAGCACAAGAGGATCAGCTCCTAAAGACAAGATGAGAGAAGGTGAAAAGCTGGTCTTGGGAAACATGAGATCACGTACGAAAGGGATTCTTTGCTGTCAAAGCATAATATGTCAGCTTGTGATAAACCTGAATTGCTTCATATACCAAGGATCACTAGACATTAGCTGCTTTTATATGGCAATATGGTGCAGGGGTTTCAGACAGAATATTGTTTTATGTTGATCATGATAAAACTCCGTGTAGCTTTGATAAAGCCTGTTTAGATAGCTTTTCATTCAAACTAATGAGTGATACTGGCTGTTGGATGCCGAGACACGCTCTTGATGCCTTCCAATGGTTCAACTTGTAACTAGGAATCAATTCAGCCTGGATAAGCAAGAGTGCTACTCATCTAAAGGGTTTTGAATGATGATCCTGTTCCCTGTGTTTTCCCCTAGGTGCACCTGAAAAGGTACAGTGACAAAGGGAGCACCACATGTTGGCAAAGTGCAGCTCTTACCAGAGGGATCTCCTGCGTTCAGCCTGCTCTGAAGGAACAGTTGGCTCACACTGTAATCAGCCATCAAACAGCTCAGACCCTATGGGCTATTCACTTAGCACACGCCTTTTGCTGCTTTGTTTTCCAACATCTGTTTCAATGCTTGTCATCTCCCTGCTTTAAACAAATGCACTGCAGATGTCTTGTCTTGTGGACGACAGAGATTTGGCAAGGACGGGAACAGTGGCCTCCACATGACAGAGGCACAGCTATGGCAGTTATATATTGGGGGGTTCTGGAGGGACTCTGTGCATTAAACATGAAATAAGATTTTACACTCACACCCCCACCCCCATATTCCCCTTCAGGCCTTCTGTTTTGTCCTTCAGATTTTAGAGACCGATGAAGGACAGGGATCAAGATGCAGGCTGAGATGCAGCCTACTCAGAAACATGTGGCCTCAATCTTCTCAAAAGATTTATCACTGACATATGCAATTAAACGGGAAGACACACCATTTGCTCGTCTTTTACTCCAACGACAGTCTGATACAAGACCGGACATGGAGGGACATGATGTGTGGTAAACACAGCAGCTTCTCAGACCAGATTCAGGCCTAAAAATACTATAGAAGAGACTTCCTCGGGCTAAGACTGTACTTCTGGAAGAACCAGCATATGTAATGGGACACACAGGAAGAAATAGGACAGGCAAGGGGACTCCCTTCAAGGGTGTACAAATCCAGCCTGAGGTCAGAAAACCAGTTAACTGGGATTTGGCATTTTGCATTTTTTGCAAGCGCTACTTTTGCCCCTGTGAACACATCTCACCTATAGCTGCTGTCAGAGGTTTGGCTGGGGTGAGTCATGTAGTTAATAAGATTCCCACAGTCTCACTTTTCATTAGCTTGGCTAATTGGTGCAATAGCTGTAAAGAGGCTGGAACAAGCCTGGTGCTAGAGCTGGCTGCTCTTCCCACTGCTCTGCCCTCCCCAGTAAGGGCAACATGGGTATGCCTATACTGATCTGAATGTCAATTGCAGATGCCAGGTCAGACCGAGATGCTTAAATCAAAAGTAAAACATGTATCTGTTGGTAGGGCTTTCAGCAGAGGAAAACCTGGGTCTGTATTTTGACCATTAAGACTTCCAATACTATCTCAAACGAACATTTTCATAAGCAAGCTAGAAAAACATGACCTTAACAAAAGTACTGTATATTGGCTGTATGCATCCCTGGGTCACTCAAAGAAAAGAAGGCAGCAGACTTGTGAGGAGGTCAATCTTCTTTTAAGAGCAACAGGGATGAAGGAACAGACAACCCAGAAAATCCAGGGATGATACTACATTGGGGGTGACTGCAAGGATGCTGGAAGAGAAAGTGGAGAAACCGTCTGCAGAAATGGGATGGCATTTATTAAGGATTAACTATAAGATGCTGGAATACCCAAACTCTGTAAATACAGCAAGGAAGACAACCGATTATGTGGCACTTCTTCAGGAAAAAAGAAGAGCCTAAGGATTACAGGAGATCACAAGTTGTGTATGAGTCAACAGGGTCAGGCTGTTGCAAAAATAACATGTACCACAGTCAGATGCATAAAAAGGAGAAAGTTATACACTGGGAAATTCATTGTCTCCACTTGCTGCAGCAAGACCTCAACGGGAGGATCATGTCATAGGAGCGCTGCAATTCAAGATGAACAGAGACTGACTCGAGACAGTCCAGAGGACAGTGTCCAAAATGACCACAGCACTGGAAAACAGGATGTACAAGGGCAGAGCTAAGACTGCTTAAGTTCTGAGAAGATGGAGGGTACAGACATGGGAACACCATCCATATATGAAAAAGGATGCTGTGTAGAGAAAGGAAACAATCTGCTCTCTGCTTGTAACAAACACAACAGGAGGCAAAACACAGTACTGGAAGGATACGAATTTTGACCAAGCATTGGGAAGAAGCTTCCTAATAGAGAGTTAAGTACCAGAAGACCCTGCCTGAGCAGAAATGAAATCTCCATCAGCAGACTGGCGAGACATGGATGAGGCAGACTCAGGAGTGTCCAAGATAACACTCCACTGCTGCCTTTGGTCTGCATAGAAAGACTGGAGAAAAAGAAGTTTGTTTTAGAGAAATCCACAAAGAAAAAGGCTTAAGACTAGAGGGGAGTTCACAGCAAACTTGGGCTGCTGGTGTTCCACATGCGGCTGCTGTGCCCAGCGAGGCCATCAGCCAGCACCACAAAAGTTACTACCATGGGCTCTCCGTGACCTTGGAAGGATCCCCTAACGTGAACATGGCACGCGCTTCCCTGCCCCAGGCACATATTTTTGCTCACAGTTTATGAATCTCTGACATACAGTCCCTATGACACACTTTGGAAGACTGGATCTGTTATTTATTAGGCCTAGCAACTGCCCTTGTAACCAATTAGGAAAAAAAGCAGGTGGTCAACAGAAACTCTGCAGAATAAAACCCCTCAGCAAAGCAAATGCCATCCCTTTAGGAGCAAAAAGAAATAAATACTGCAAACAGAGTTAATCACTGCTAAACCCTTATAATCCAGTCCTTGCCCGGGTTAGAGACTGGAACCAAGAGCAAAACACTTCAAAAAGCATTAATCGGAAGAATGGATGAATCATTTCTCAAGGAAAAGAAGGAACCAGAACTATTTTATACTCCAAATGTTCATCATGTTGTGAAAACAGGCTCAAACCTGCCCCATCAGACTGGACTAAGGGACAAGGGGTTCCATGCTGCCTGCTGCGATGGCTGCTCTGAGGGCCAGGAGGAAGGCTCCCATCATAGGCTTCACCCTGGCAGTCATAAAGAGACTGACGAACACAAACCAGCCTGCTTTTAGCTCCTCTGTAAAATATCTACAGTTACCAACATCCCCTGTACCTTGTTGAGTATTACACTCAATAATATTAATAGGCTCATATTTACTGTATCTTAAAAGCTAACAATCCCATTGCCAGCACTAATTAAAAAGACAAGAAGCTGAAAAGAAGCAGCGGATTATTTCTTCAATATGGATTCATGCCTAGATTTAATAAAACCTGCTTTACTGTTATAACCACACATTTGTTTCAAGAAGACTATAAAAGATAAGTCTGCTTTCTGTTGTTTATTGACTTGAAGGGGTTTTCTTTCAGATCTGTAATACGTAACACAGCTACGGGAAGGCGGGGAAGTAGACTGCTTTCCCTGAACAAAACAACACTTCTGCTACCTGAATATCTGGGATGTGTCTGGGATGATGGCTGTGAAGAAACCAGCACACCTATTTCAAGAGAAGTCTGAACACGTGAACAGACAATAAAAGGCAGGATCAAAGTTTACCTGTAACAAACCCTCCATGTGACCTTACCGAAAGCATTGCAACTACAGCTACAGTGACTGCCACAGCCAGCTTTTCCACAGACTGTATGGTTTCTTCCAGCCGCGGAGCATCCCTGCCACAAAACCAGAGCTCTCATTCATGCACATTCAGCAGATCTGATGCCTTCACCCACACTGATCCACTCTGCATGTACACATCAAGCACGGTACACATTCCCGGTGGGAATTCTTCACTGCACCACAGCACACAACCTACCAAATAAAAATACTGCACTTAACCTGCATCTGAGGATAAAATTAATGGTGACAGACAGAGCACTGTCTTGAAATCATTAGTAAAAATGGTGTAGACTTTCCAACAAAATCCAGAACAGTGGCTTTCCATACACACTGGTCCATCCTTCCCCGAGATGGAAGAAGAGGACTAACAGTCTAGGAGCGGGTATGTAATGCAAAACAACAAAGTAAAGATAAATTACAGACACTCTCCCAAAACCAGAGCCTTTCCTAGGCAAGCTCATTTTTAGATCAGGTTTCTCATTTAAGCAGGGGCCAGAAAAAGTCTGCTGGAGACTGCTGAGACTGGATTTTGAGGATCTGAGTGCCATAAATGCTTTCCTATGCACAACGAGAATTATAACCCATTTTATTTCTAAATCATCTTCTGCAAGATGCTGGGCCCCATGACTTCATAACAAGTTCCATTTCTCCTTCCCCATGCCTGTCTGACCCTTCTCCTTCTGTGAATCACTTAGTTACGTGGAAACAAAAATACAAAATGATGATGGTTTAAAAACACACGTGTCCTAGCTTCGTATGGTAGAGAGCACCCAAAATCCCCAAAGCTGTGAGTCTGCTGATGATTAAGGATGCCAGAAGGTACTAAGGAAGATTCACCCTCTGCCCACACAGCCCTTGTGAACAGTGAGGGACCCTACCCCTATTTTAACACGTATCTCACTGATTACTGGAAAAAAAGAGAGAAAAGCAGGAGTCTCAGACAGCCAGTGGTCTTACAACATTTCACTACTGTTGCAGGTCTTTCCTGGCAGAGGCTTTTTGGTATCAGTGATAATAACAAGGAAAATTTAAGGAAAACTCAATTTAAGCATGTCAACAGCAACCACATTCCTTTAGCTTGTGATCATTCTAATCCAAATAGACAGGATTTCCCCCTCCCCCCTCTCCTTTCCTGCACTTAATTTCCAGGTAGAGTTTGTTAAAGCCTGAAATCCCACCTGAACTTTGGCAAGTCTTTAAAAAAATAGAAAGAAACAGAAAAAAGACCCATACACAAATATTTGGCTAAGCAACCCATAGCAAATTGCGTAATGCCAGTTAAAAGTTGGGTTTCTTAAGTATCAGCCCCAGAGGTTTTATCAGAAAGAAAATCCCGATTACTTCAGATTCTGAAGGCGAACTGTGACCTCACTCTGCATCTCCAAATCTGAAACATTTGTGTTGTGCCCCTCAATAGTGATTTAATAAGGTAAGAAGGCCCTAAACATGCATGTAAGAACTAGTTCAGCCTTGAAGCTTGGTCAAAACAGGTCACCCAAAATCAGAAATGTAATGGTCTATCAAGCAAAACCGACCCATCTCCAGGCATGCAGCTACCTCCTGTATGCCCGCATGCCCCACAATGGTTCTGTCCATAGCAATCCCAGTCCTCAATCCTTACAGTCATTCAATGAGAATGGGGATTAAGTCAGCACCCAGAACACAAGGAATTACATCCGTTCCTTGTACCCTCCTTGGCTTGCCTGGGAACATGCACTTCTGTGAGGGCTGGGGGTGAAGGGTCAAGCTGCACCGATGAGTTTTGCAACACGTTACCAGATAGATTAAATAGCCTAATTCTCTCCAGCCTTCACTTTGCCAGCCTTACTTGCAGTAGCCTAGGAAAAAAAAAAGGGAAAAAAAAGGAAAAAAAAAACTGGGGGGGGGGGTGAAAAAAGAAAAGCCCTTAAAAGAAAAAGAAGAAATATGATTAAAAATAAATTGAAAAGCCCAACTTGTAATAAAGCTGGCACTTGCCCCAGGCTTCAGAAATGTCTGAGACATGACACTGACTATAGACACTCCACAGAAACAATATATAGCTTTTACAGTGGGGAAAAGAGGGATATTTGCACTATTTAAAACAGGTTGCAAATACAGTTTCTGTTTTGAAAACGTAAGGAGCCGAGCTAACAAAACACAGAACGCAGCAACAAAACAAGCAACACTCATCCTACAAAACTGTCATTATATAATGTCAGTGTTTACACTGAGCCTCCAAAAAATACCTTCTGCTAATTTTTTTTAATTAATGGGGTGCTATACAGTCAAATAAACTCATGAAGAGGATTCATGACTTTTGCATTTTTCCTTCCTATCCCAATCCTTGTTTGCAACGTTACTGTTATAAATTACAACAGTACTGTTGATATTCTTCTCACTTGCTGTGATACCCAATGGAGCTCCGCAGGAGAAAGAACATAACACAGGAAACCGTGGCATTTGATTCTGCTCTCATTTAAATGTATTTAAGTCAGACAAAACTCCACTGAAATCAACGGCTACGTCAGTGAAAACCACTGCAATTCTGCTGCTGCTCCTAAGGCGCTGCCAAACAACCTCCCGACATGCAGCACGTCTCCAAATGAAGTTAGGCTACTTCTAAAATATCAGCAATCCAGGCAACTTCCTATTAGCATGAAATTACTTAAGCCTTAATTTAGCAAGGTACTTAAGCACATTCTTTATTTTACAGGCGTGAGACATACCAGAGACCTTTATAAGACTAGTCCTACACTTACATTTTGGCACATGCTTAATTAAGCATCTCGCAGTGTTAAAAGCCACAGTGAGGAACAGTTCCACGTGAATTAAAAGCTGCTTCACACCCTTCGAGGCACGTCACCATTTTAAGTTTGCTCTATCCCAGGTTTGGCTGCACCACTTATTAGATAACCCGTAAAGTATGAGATTAGAGGAGGAGGAACAGACAATAATTTGAATAACATCAATCATCTGAAATACACTTTTAATTTCTGTCTGATGCTTACTGAGCTTCTTTCACAGTGAATGCACGTGCTGGATAACAGCTTTAAAGCATTCCTTTGCAGACTTTCCCTAAACAGCACTCTTCAATGTGTAACTTTATTGCTTATGAGTAAGCATAAGCAAATACAGGGGGAGAGCGCACACCTACGAAAACAGCTGGGAACAAACATACCACTGCTGAATTTTCACATCAGATGCAAGGAGAAAAAACAAACCAGCAAACCTATTTCAGAAGCTGCATCTCTTCAAAGAGCCCACAGAAACCTAAACCATTACTGCAGGATCTTAATTTACCAAGAGAAGCAAAAGCAGCTACTGTAAAAATAAAAATAAATAAAAAAAAAATACAGGAATAGACATCCATAGCCTAAAGAGGACTTCTGGATTTGGATGTGCACATAATCCAGGTGATTACATGTCTAATGACCCACCTTCTGCATGTACATGCTTGTACCTGCACACACAACTGCAGAGCTTTAGGTGCCAATGTCAAGGTGCTCTGAGGACTTGGATTTATGCTGTTATTTATCAAAGACCTTAGAAGCAAAATAAAACAAAAGCAGGGCAAAGTAAAAACAATAATCTCAGCAAGTGCAACAAAGTGGTAGTTTCCCCTTACCCTTCAACAGTTAGAGAAAATTTAAGGCTTGTTGATGTCAATAAGTAGTTATAACCAAGACATTAGTAATAGTGAGGATAGAGAATACAGTGTGAATGTTCTCAGCATGGTTCATTGACAAGGGATCTAAAAATTGAATTATTAAGGGAAAAAATCATTGATTCTAAAATCCCAGCAAGGTAGCCAGCCTTTGTTAAAACTTATTTAATTTTTCCAGCGCTGCTTCATTCCCAAGCTCTCAGAGCCACAGCTTTTCCATTGAAAAGCGAAAGACATTTTACGCACAATTTTCCCTCTACTAGAAAGAGGTATATTGTGCCCTTCAGTGAACATAAAATTGATATTATCATCTCTTAGTTTATATCTCACTACTTAACCTTCAGATTAAAAGTTATTAGATTTGAATGACTAAAAAGACATCATGTCACCTTCCGTTCAATGTTGGGAGATGAGAGAACTTGGGGGAAAAGTCTGAATGATAAAAACACACAGTTACCAGGAGCATAAAGTTGTTTTTCACCTTCTCTGATGAAACAGCCCCAGCTCTACAAATGCACCATGGTGTAATCATCAATTATCAGTGTGCCTGCATGGAGTTTAATCTATACTTTTAAATGGCTCTTTCAATAGCAACAGCAGTTTAATAATTAGGCTTTGTGTCTCTTCGGACAAAATGACTCAACGCGGACGCTCCCTCAAAGTCTAACAAACAAATTTGGTCTAACCCAGTTGTGTCAATATGAAACAAAGACTTTATCTTGGCTCTAATTTAGCAGTTTTGTTCTAAAGAGATAAGTCCACATCATGATCAATGGGACCATAAAACTCCTGATGCAGTTTGCAACCTCTCCTCATGGGTTTTCAAAATAAGATGAAACCCACAAAACTATTAACAAAAAAGCCTGAAACAAATGCATTACTTTGATTTACACTGGGATACATTCCGAATTCTTTCAAGTCAAACCTCCTTTTTGATTTGCCCAACTAAAGCTGCCTCCCAATGACACAACAAATCCCCCATTTCTTGTACATTTTCCTCATCTTTGGACATAACCAAGTGTGAAGAAACCACCTATTCCCTCTGGAGTTCACTTCCCTCAGTCTAACACTTCACATCTCAACAATTCTCACAACAACTACTGCCAAAGGGCCCCACTGTGGCATCTTCACATGGATACCACAAACACCCCAACTGCAGTCAGTGAGGCCGACTATGAAGAAATCACTGACTTGGGCACAGACTCCAAAACCTAATCCTAACTTCTCAGGTCTATCTAGACATTCTTTTTTTTTTCCTACCCATGAACAGAACTGCATTATTCATTTGTATGCATTCTGTGGAACCAATGTATAAAAAGTACAAACCAGGACGTAATGAAATATATATTATGCCATCTTTTTTTTTTTTCCAAGGGAAAACCCCTGCTCACTCTGTGGACACACGGCAAAACCGGTGTTTATCTACGTTCTCCAGAAAGCTTGAAGTGACACTTCATAATTACAGTATAGTTCAGCTCACAGGCAAAGGGAAGAAAATAAACTGCCCTACAATTCTTTATATAAACTTCCTCCTTGTTTCTCCATGTACCAGTTGCGTTTGTATTGCTGTTCCAGTTCGTCATAAACAGTCACCTTGTAACCCTTTTTATCAAGCAATCTAGGCACTACCTAAAAGTACACTACAGTCCATCAGACAAGCTATAGGTTTACATTATACAAACATTCCGATTCTGCCTGCTCAGCACAGGTTGTCAATAAATGCAAGCAATTGCAAAACAGCTATGTGGGTTTTTTTCTTAAGAGAACACTGATACGAGCCTGCCAGTTCTGCAAAATAAACTCTTTGCAATCCCTGCAGCTAATCTGTCCACAAATTACTATTAAAGTCATACCTCCTAAAAGTTCAAAAGCATTCGGGATTAGACAAAAGATTCAGAGTTTTATACTCGTGGGGCAGTACTTGAAGTTACGGTATCAAAGTGGAGCTTGCTATTGATGTGGAGAGGTTTATGTTTCTGCCACCATGCAACACAGCGTTTGGTGTCTTGCTGCTCTATATCGGAATTCAACTTTGTGTTCATTCTCTTTGTTCATTCACATTCTTGTTTCTCTGCTAATAATGTGAAGAACACTTTAATGAACAGTCCTGAGGATAAAAATAAAACACAATAAATAATATTTATTTTATGAGCTGGGGAAAAAAAAAAAAAGAAGAGAAGGGAACTGGCTAGGACTGAAGCATCAAACCTTCTATTTGAGTAGAGATCAGAAACCACTGAAGCAACTAAAGCTGTGATCATGTACATTAATAGGCAGTTTGTCCCCATGAGTCTTTATTTATTACTCCTTGGTAGACAGGAGTCACCCCATCATTACGTACTTTCTGTCCAAGCTTCCCTCGCCCAGCCTGACTTTCAGCTTGTGGGTCACTCTGACACCCATTCTGCACCTCCCAGATGTTTTCTATGACACTTCAGAGCCACAGATGATGCCAGACTCTGCCTGGTGCTCCATTCCCTGTCCCTTGGTTCTGCCTCTGTGGGTACCTTGGAATCAAGCTCCTGCACTCTGCTATCTGACCCCATGGCAAATGAGCACTTCTGATCTCTTTGGGAAATCCAGTGACCCAGGTAACCTTCATGCTTACTCCAGGTTTTACAAGCACATCACCAAAATCCTAACCATTCCAACACATCCTGACAGTCATTCCCACGAGATGCCAAACAGCAGCACCTATAGAGTCAGCAGCAGTGGAAAGGCAACCTCTCTCACCTTAAGTAGATGCCGAAGCACTGTGGGAAAGGGTTTTCCGTCCCTTTCAGTCTGATTCTGGGAGCGATTCCTCCTATGTGTACCTCCATTTTTATCCAACTCTTCCACAGATGCACCGTCCCTGAAGAGTCACTTGCACTGCTTTGGCTTTCATACATCACGATTACAAATACAAACATCAGCTGGAGCTATTTGGTTTTCTTATGTATAGAAGAACTCATCCCCACATTTGCTACTCACAGCTTAACACTACACTACATTTTACAAGATTGCTAATGCTAAAATAATTTAGCACCACATCACTCTCTGTCTCCTTGCATGGCAGAATCACCCTAAGATGACATGGGAAACACAAAACTTGTTCTGCAAGTCCTCCCTGCACTTACTGCAAGAGTGCTCACACCGTACACTGTTCCTTCAAACACAGGAACATCTGTGGTGCTCCATATTTTTCCATGGTAAAATATTTACAAGTTTGTAAACCCATTAAAACTTCCTAAAAAACCTGAAGCAGTCCTGTTTTCCTCACTCACACTAACAAAGCTATTAGGCCTTATAAATTCATAAATGTCACAAAAAAGGCAAAACAGAATTCAGCACAGATGCTCTACAGATGCAACTGTATGTCCAGGTTTTACTGCCCAGCCATGCTCATCACAGGGATACACAACTAAAGCTCAAACTACCTACCACTGCTTTCTTGTTTTTCAGACAAAACAAGTGCCAGGTGGCAAAATGAAAAGATCTGAATGAAATGCTCTTAGGAAATAGCTGTTTAATTCAGAACTCATTCATTCATTTGTATTGAAGAAGCGTTTTGTAGAATGCATTCTGTTAAGTGACCTGAGAGCATATGTTGTATATGGAGAAACATCTAAACATTATGCTCCGTGTTGTATGTGTATCTGTAAACGCTTGCATTAGCTGTCTGAAAACAACGGGGTTTTCTTCTTTTCAGCATTTAAAATATTTTCCAAACACAAAGATTGATATTTTTATGCTAGCTCCGATTACCCTTTTGTTGTTACCAGGTCTTTTTTTTTTGTTCCTGTTGTTTTAAATAACTGCTTCAAACTTTGCGACCAACTTGCTTTTTAAAAGATAAACTCTGTGGAGAAGTTAGTCATCAAAACCAATTAACAGCAGAATTCAAACACAGAACATAAAGGTCTTTTAAGAACTTGGAGAAAAGCAAGCTCCCCGACCACGTTTATTGTACTGACAGAGAATAAATAAACTAGAAGCTAAAATCTGAGCTGTGTGAAAGCAATGCCACAATCCTGCCGCCCAGCCCCGCACCCTGCTCCAGAGGGGCCAGCAGCATTTGTGCTTCTTCTGGGCACCCTTTGGAGGAGGACTCACCTAAGAATGAATGGGTGCCACTCCTTAATTGACCCAATGGGCGGCTGTTGAATGACACAACCCATTACACGCGAGATTAGGATGTTATCTAAGGCGGCAAGAGCTCTCCGGACGGCTACGGAGAAGCCTTGGCACAGGGCGCTCGCAGGCAAGGTGGTAGGAGTGGAGGAGCAGAGGTCTGAGCAATTCTGGTCTATTCTGTGCACGTGTTTGTGTGACACCCCCCCCCCCCCCCCCCCGCCCCAGTTTCTCTCTGCACAAAGCAGCATCGGAAAATTCCATAGCACTCCTATGGAAAACACAGCGTAATTAACTCATTTTGATACGAAGCCTTTTTAAGATGAGACCTTTGTGCTGAACATATTTTAGTGTTCCACTCCTCTTCTACTGTCCTATATTAATCAAAGCTGTAACCCCTGTTGTCTCTGCACTACGAATCAGAATGTGCCCCTGGCAAAGAATGAGGGAAAAGTCAACAGGAATTAAGTTTCAGTGCAACTGTTTACTCAACTGTGGCCTGCAGTTATTGAAATTTTATCCGTGGTTTTGTGTGACTACTGCAGTAATGAATTCAGCATGGCTGTGATTTTCTCACTGATGGTATTCTCACTTCAAGTAAAAACCTGTAGGATGAAAATGACTGAAACAACTAAAGTCTGTGCATTTAGCATCATCCATTTTTCTGACTTGTTTAATTATGGCAGCTTTCTGCCTTAGGTTGGCAAACGGCATCCCCTGCTCCTCCGCAAGCCTTGGGTTTGCTTTGTTTATGAGTGCAGGTTTTCCTTCCCCGCAACAACCTGCTAAAAAGATCACTGTACACTTAGGGGAGTCTTAACCAGCTGCCAATCGCTTATTTAAAAGGTTTTAAGAATGCTTATTGCATTACAGAAAGTGAGGGTTAGGCGTAAGTGTATCCACTATGGCTCTGCTGCAGCCTTTGTTCCCAAACATGCTCATGATACATGCCCAGCACTTTGGTGTAGAATTTCCTCGGAGGGTTTCAAAATTTTATCAGGGAGAAGAAAAAGACAAAACTTATTATGTGGGTAATTTACACTGGTGAAGGTGGTCACGTCAAAGAAAATGCACTAATTAAAATACAGAGGCAAAAGGCACAATTGGGTTCCGATTCTTCTGAACTGAGGAGCAGTGACACGGGATGTATTTATTTATTTACCCTGATGTTTTCTGCAGCAGATACCTCCCTCTGACTAACAGAAAACATCGTGTTGATAGGGGTTGCTAGGTTATATTAAAATTTGTTGCAAAACCAAAACTTAATGTTAGTGTACGTTCCACCCAGCGACATCTTTTGGAAACCAGTTATTTGTATACAGCGGGTCACCCCATCACTGCCACCAGACACAACACGTTCAGGCAATGGAAGCCAGCCCTGATCTTTGGGTATTTCCAAGGAATTATTAAAAAGGAGCCCCGGAAGAAAAGTCCAGCATTTCCCTTTACATTAAGAATTGTAATCCCCTACAGACAAAAATGTACAGAATGTCATCGGCAAGTCCTGAAAGCATCCTCTGCCTGGCAAATACAAAGGGTTTGGGAGGGGGGATTAAACGCTTCATGCTTTTTCTGCGAGTAGGAAACTTGTAATATGTCTTACAGTACCTGCTGTTGCTGAAGATGTGCTAAATCTGCAGCCCCAATTTCAACTGAAGGTGTCTCGCCGTTTGATCTCACTTCCCGCAGGCTGCACTCTAGTAAATGGTTGCCACCGCTCGCTCCATTCTGAATGGCTGAACCGTTACTTTTTGTCTCAGTCCCAGATTCTTGCATCATGACTCAAAAACCTGAAATAATTTAAGGGAGGGGAGGGAGGGGGAAAGGAAAAAAAAACAGCTGTTAAAACAGTTGCTGTATATAAGGAGACATGCCCTGGTTTAAATCCTGCCAAAACTGTAAACATTTGTCATTTCCCTTCATGCGATTTATCTTTCATTAATGGTTCATGCTACTAGTTTATGTTTATTTATCTGTTGGTACAGCTATAATTTTAGTAAGTTAGTTCTGTTCTAAATATAGTGGTATTTGCTCAACATCTTTTTTCCCTTAAGAGAAAAAGAAATATTTTTGAACCAACACACAGAATCCATAATTAAATTTCTCTAGTTACATCTGGATGCTTTCCTCTGAAACGTATGAGTCATGGACAGTATCACAAACTTGATACACACTAGGAAGGGGCAGGTAGGTGAAGGATAGCATTCGCATTCCAGTTCCCATTCACACCATGATATTGCCAAGTTAGTACCTTTTATTACTCTGAAGCAATTCAGAGCTAGTCTGGGATGTGCTGGCCACTGTGAGGTTTCATTTGAGGCAAACTGCTTCAACTGCTCACGGAATTAGTCTGTCAAATTTCTTGGCTACAGATTTGGTCTGGCTTTGGATACACTATGGCATTACAGCAAAGATCCTCTGATGTTACTTGGCTAAACATCAGCTCAGTAGCCACAGCTACTCCCAGCCAGCCCTCTCACACTCTTGGTGGAGGGTCTATTTCTGAGTGCTTCACAACAATGCATTCATCCACTGCGTTAGCGGGCCCCAGGCCGCACAACAAGGATGAGGAACTCCCAGAGCTCCCAGAATTCATGTCTTTAGAAACTAATTGTCAGCATTTATGCACAAGACTCCCCAAACAAAGCACATAAGCTAGTTTGCAACTGCAAACCGCCACCTTTGAGATCTTTTCATGAGTTGTTTTATAGGTATTTCAACCTGCAAAGCCCCAGGTTCCAGGATTTATATGTTATTAACCTGCTCTGCTTCCACCAGCCCATCCTTCCCTCCCTTTGTGCTCCTTCTCTAACCCTTACCTGACAGAAAATGGGGCATGGAAAGCCAAGATGCATGCTCCAAGCCCACTGCCTACTCCATGCTAACTCACCACATGCACATGTAAACCAAATGCCTATGTGCAGGCAGTTCACCTGCGAAGTAAGGTGCTTTGTATTTAAGGAAGAAACTGTTCAAATTCAGTAACTACATCAAATCAAAAGAGAGAAGAAAAATCCCTTCACTTACAACCTATAAAGGAAAAGGCGAGAGAAAGCAGTGCATTTCAATGGGAAACAACAGGAAAAACCCTCTTCCTGGCAACTCTACACATGAGTAATTCTGAGCCCCTGGTCACTGAAGATGTGGTATCAGCTGGAGACAGCAATTCCTGCTTCCAGCACCAGCTGCCCAGCATCTGCTGGCCTGAGGTGACATTCAGCATCACACTCCACATGTAGAGGTACACTCCAGCCCAGCACACCAGTAACAGACCTCTCGCTCGTTTGGTAGCTTCAGACATTCATAACGATGATCCATATGGTTGATAATCAAGATGTCATAACTGAGAAGCAGCTCAGTAACAAGGGCTGTGTCACCACCCTGCTCCAGCACTAGCATTCTTCACCAATTCCCATCCAAGCTGGGGAACCACTCATTAGCCAGACCCTGCCCCAATCGCGACAGGATCTATTCACACTGATGGCTGCCCGAGCACAGGGATGGTGCTAGGACAGACTCAAATGTTCTGATTACATTTAAATAAATTTCAGCTGGTCTATGGAAACTTCTTTCAATCTGTTTTGTGCAATCTTCGAATTATGCAAGGGGACAAAAGGGCTTGGGGGCTCATTATAAAGTTTCTGTCAGCTCCCTTGTAAAAGCTCCAGAGATCTAAACAAACCTACAGCTTTCCCAATGCCACTAGCAAATGCTTCTGGGTTTTAACAAGATCCTGCTCTGACACAGGCTGAGCATGGTGTTTTTCATTTTTGGTACTGTAAGGAAAGCCTACAAGCATGACAACATCTAAAGAAGTGTTTATATCTAACAAGCAAGGCTGGATTACACACCAGGAAGCAACTGCATGGCACAGGTTGTTTTGGAAGGGATAGGAGGGAGATTCTCCAGACAGCTCACAAGTTAGTCAAAGGTACACCATGTAATTTTTATACACTCCTAAGGAGGACACGCCTTTTAAAACCAGAGATAAATCCAAAAGAAATAATGAATGCAACTGTGTTCTGCTTCCATCGAAATTTGGGGCCAAGCCTCAGCTGGAGAAACTGGAGCACTGCATTACTTTATCTCAGAAAAGGATCTGTACAAGGATGACCACCATGAAAGACTGGGTTAGCAGGTTAAACCCAGAGACTCATGTCTTTGTTGTGATCATAGAATCATAGAATAGTTAGGGTTGGAAAGGACCTTAAGATCATCCAGTTCTAACCCCCCTGCCATGGGCAGGGACACCTCACACTAAACCATCTCACCCAAGGCCTCGTCCAACCTGGCCTTGAACACTGCCAGGGATGGAGCATTCACAACCTCCCTGGGCAACCCATTCCAGTGCCTCACCACCCTTACAGGAAAGAATTTCCTCCTTATATCCAATCTAAACTTCCCCTGTTTAAGTTTTAACCTGTTACCCCTTGTCCTATCACTACAGTCCCTAATGAAAAGTTCCTCCCCAGCATCCCTATCAGCCCCAAATGATGAATGATGGCAAATGATGGCTGGCCCACCACCACCACACAGACCACACCTGATGGAGGAAGGACATACTAAATAACCGGTGGAAGGTGCTCCAGCAGACACCACAGTGGAAAGAGATGCTAAAACCAATGTGCCACAAAAGTAAAGAAGTACATTTCATTCTCCAACACCTCTCACGCAACAAACTGACCGGAAGCGAGAACCTGGATAAACTACTAAGGAGGGTCAGAGAAAGCACCAACCAGAGCTCCGAGATGCCCCTGACAAAGGCAAGAAGAATGCGCACCACTGAGGAGGAGATCTATCACTGCCTGATCACAATTTGTTGGCTTGCCCTTCTGAGCAAAATATCTCCAGGACACAGAAAATAATTCACAACCAAACTGGCCAAGAAATTATTTATTGTCTCTAGGATTGCAAAATGCTCCTGGAAAGAAACAATAGTCGAAATTGCTACTATTTTTCCAACCTATAGGACTGAGGAAAAGACAGATTATTTATAGTATTTGGTCACAAAAAGAACACAGTTCTTGAGAATCTTTTCCATTACAAACTTCATGATCTATTTTACCTTTCAAAGTAAAGGTAAAATAATAGTAAATAGTAGTAAAGGTAACGATACCATAGTAAATAAAACCCAGCCAAGTACCTCTTGAGCTGTCCCAGCCCCTCCACTGGCTGTGCCATCCTACACGGCGTATTGGCAGTAGCCATCAAGGAAATGAAGCTGGAAATGGAGTTTGAAAAAGGAATGTAAAAGTGTTTAAAAAAAAGAAAAAGAAACCCATCATGTTTGGACTTTCAAAAAAATACTTTAAAAGCAGAAGTGAACATCTTTGAGCAAACTTTGCTTTAAAAACACCCATTCGCAGGGAGTCAACTTCAGTGTAACACCAACTGGACAACAATACAAACCAAATCCACTTTGCTAAAACACCTCCAACAGAAAACAGGATTTTCAAGGCAGAGAAGATAAAAGTGTTTATTTCTTTGCTGTAGTCAAATGCGAGTTGACATAAATAATCACAGTTTGGTTTGATCATTAAGCGTCATGTCATGAAAATCAACCTGCGAGAGCTTTCTGCAAGAATGATTATTATTTGTCTTTTTGAGCGCACCTAAATGAGCTGAGGTGATGGTACACTGAGGATGGCTGAGATAATTGTCTCTCCTCAGCACAGAGGAGCAGGCCTTACAGAAGCCCATTAGCAAAGTCTGTCATTCAAAATCGTGAAAGAAAAAAGCAAAGCAAGGTTGGCTTTATGCAACGTGATTAGGTTCTGTGGGAACGGAACTGAAGCTTCAGGTTTAGTATCACAATCTGTGATTCTGGTCCGAATACAACCCCAAATAACCAAGAGTGCTGAAGAAGCTGTTATGCATAATGATTTGTTATAGGAAATACAGTACCCCACAAGCGCTTCTATGACATGCAAGAGACCACGTTCCGGCTTAAGAAATTTAATGGAAAAAAAGCACGTCTACTGCTGCTTTGTAGAACAAAGCAGAATCACTCTGCTATCAATTCTGCAAAGGGAAATGTATTTTTAACAGCTTAGAATAGGTGGGCTCTTACCAGTGTAAATATCTTTTTAACAAAACAATCTGTGATATTTCATGTTAGGAGGGATACAGAATGACTTAAGATTATTAGAGGTGACACAAAATGTTTTTCCCATGAAGGGACCAAAGCTAGCTGCCATATGAGCAACTTCTAAATTTTTCTCTTGAAATCAAGGAGCACATAATAAAAGAACTGTTCTTTTATGGCTTAATGTCAGCTTGGTTTAAAAATCTCACATTGGTGATCCATTTCTCAAGATTCCCGTCTTAACCTGCTCAAAACCTATTCCAGCTTTGATGCATAGTCAAATATAAAGCCAAAGCCGTGCAGTTTGATCCATCTCCTTGGTGAATATGTTATGTTCGAAGTAATGGAGTAAAAATTCAGTGGAGTGGAATCAAAGCAAGGCACTCTGTCAACAGGAGGACAACAGCTCATCACCTTCCAGATGACTTGGACAGAATCAGGGGACAGCTAATTTCTTCAGGTCATGGTCAAAATTGAAAATACACAGGACAAATGTGAACTTTGACTGAATCAAAATGATCTGAGGACTCCAGTGTCAGTGTTTTTAACTAGAAAGATAGAACCTGAAGGAATCCTAATTTTTAAAAGGTTCTGTGCTAATCCATTAAAAACAAAAGAAGTCCATATCGTCACCAAGCCAAGATGCTGCAGAACACATCCCTCAGCTCCACTGGACTATTTAGATGAGCAAGGTTAAGCATGGAGATTAGTAGGCTGGAGGTGGGTGCCGAAGTGTGCAATTTCTGCAATTCCTTTACTAGTACAGTTTCTAAAGACTAAGCAGCATTGTTTAATGTCAGCATGAGGGAGGATTTACTGGCTGAAGCACCCGTCAGAATAAGGACCCACTAAAAGTCTGAAAGAATAAGGGACTAATACTCAGATGTATTTAGATGCCTCACGATTCACGAAGGCATCTGGCAAGACATTTTTAAGACTCCTGAATAAGCATCAATCTACATCTTTAAGCATCTCATCACCTTTAAAAAACTATCCCCAGGGTCTTCCGGGCCTTAAAATGTCTGTTTTAACATGCTTCCAGACTCAACCTGGACTACGGATTCAGAATGCAGCCTGCGTGTTTTAAAGTTACTTCCAAGGCTGATGATTTTATTTTGGCTATCAGTACTTGGAGGTGTTTACAAATACATACACACATAAAGATCATTCAACATTTCTCTCCCCTGGGATCAGTGCTGGAACAAGAATGTCATAAAACAAACCTTCTTTGTGAAATCTGTGAAAGATTTTAAGCTAACAAAAAGTTCAGTCTTTATTCCAGGGCAGTTAATTAAGGTTGACCAAGTCAGGCAGAAGTAAATTAACTTGGCTGATCAATTATTTATATGAAGTAGAATAAATGCCCTTAAAGAACCTGGCCCAGCCATGAAAGGAGATGTAAATTAAACACAACACAGACTTATACTACTACTTCTATAGGTACAAGAGTTAATGGTAAAATCAGTTTTAAGTGATCAGATCACAAGAACCAGTCTTAAATTCTCTAGCAGGCACACTATCCACATATGCATGGTTTGCAAGTAAACATTTCACCTATTTGTTGCAAGCGGTTCCCCAAATCAAGCTCAGAACTAACTTCAGAGCACCTCTCTGTAAAATTATATATATAAAAAAATCCCCAAACAAATAATGTTTGGAAGCATTTCATGACAGCATAACGCTGCAAAGAGGATTTTACCTCTTGAAAACTGAACGTGCTCCAGAGCCAGGCAATACACAAATCACAAGCAAAGCTGCTTCTTACCCTCGGCACAGGTACAAAAGCAGCCTCGTGCTCCTAGCACTCCCGTTATCAGTACCAAGGACCACGATGACTTTCCCAGACCACTGCCTGACTCACACGTAGTGTCTTTTAGTCCCAGTATCTCTGGAGCAAGTGCCCTGCCAGGGAAAGCTCCTCAGGCTCCACATCCCACCACCACCACTTCTGAATTTCTCCAGGAACATGTTTTGATGGTCCCCAGACGATGCTGAAACACACATCTCCGCCAGCTGACCCCCTGTCCCTAGGTCAGTGAGGTGGCCAGCAGCAACATCCCGCCATCCATGAGTTCAGTACAAGAAAACAGGATTCACTAGTGGAAATTAAAAGCCTTGAGTAAGGTAAGGCTTTGATCTACCGTGAGGGAAGGCGTACAGATGTTCAGCTGCTCATTTACTAAATTACACCATGTCACAATTAACTGTGAATCAGCCAGCTTCACATGAGCAGCTTGAGGGCTGCCACCACGCTAAGTACAGAAATAACGCCGGGGAGGGGAATCCAAACTAGCCAGGTGGACCAGATGACTTCTCTCTGCCTGTGTTTGTGGTTAGCACAACTATTAGAAAGAGCCATCCCAACATATGGCATGATTTAACTAAATCAGATCATGCTGAACTCACCAGCCTTTCTCAACTTACAAACCCCTCCACTCTCGTCATTGCAGATGGGTGAACACCCGTCATGCTTTTAGCGTTTTCAGTAGCCGTCATTTATCCTGCTGACAGCGTGTATTTTAGGTATAATTATGTACTAACTAACTATAGATCAACTGTCAGTACATTAGGGTACTTTTTGGATAAAACTTCATGCTTAGCCCTTTGAAGGCCATTCGCCTACACACTACTGGTGGTTACTGAATTGTGCAGGAGTAGGAGAAAGGAGAAGGGGCTTCAAAGTGCAATTAAGTATCGTCTTTAAGAATCAGCCAAAATAGTAAGGAACGCTCCACTGTCCTGAAAGGCGATGCTGAGTCACGTCCGACAGTGGCGTTTGGAGGAGGAGAGGCAAACCTGGAGCAAGGCAAGGGAGGAACATGCACTGGATGTGCGGAAAGAGGAAACAAAGAGACAGCGACGAGGTGAAATCCTTTGATATTTCCTCAGCTTAAAGAGGTAATTCAGTGCATTAAAATGGATCCTTGAAATTTCAAAGGATGAAACTCACACAACAAAGATTGTCGAGAGTGCTATTTTCTAGGATTAGAACAAAAATGTATTGGGATTTGCTATATGATCTTACATCGCTGAGCAAGACTGTGTACTTGCTGTTATGCAAGCACCATCTTCCAATAGTGAATTTTCATAATTATAACAGAAAGGCGTAAATTTTCTAATGCATGGCAGTTCAAAAAGTAATCAAGAGAATGAGCCTGAGGGCTATTTTAATGTATGCAAAGCTAGTGACCCACAGTAAATGGGAGGTAGGCTTCAATGAATGCAAAGTAATGCACACATACTAAAGACCTGGTCTGATGAAGGACGGCTAAAATTAACACCCAATTAATTTCCGAATTGACAAACAAATGAAACCCATAAATCTACTTTCTCATTAATTTTCTTGTGGTATAATTTAAAGCAGTAATATGAGGGCAAAAACTGAGCATTATCCATCATAAATATCAAAAAAGATAGCACTGTAACACCATAAATTATGCATATTACCTGTTGTTAAAAATGATTAATGTATTATCAACTTTATCGTGCACTGTATATGTCTAGACGTATCTAAAATCTGAAATTTCATTTACTGCTTAGGAAATAAAGGGTCCAGAGGAATGAGATTATCTGCAGCACATCCTTGCCTCCGCTTCCTGACACAGGCACAGCCCTGGTGCTCCCATCTCAGCTGGACTCATCCCAAGCCTGGGGTCCGTGGAGGTGGAGCCCATTGCAGTGGGTTGTTTCCCTCTCTCCCCAGAGAGAGGAACAAATCACGCTGCTCTTGGAGCATCCCCACAAGCCAGTCTGCTGTCCTGGTACGTGGCTCACACACGGCTGCTCCCCTTCCCTGCCCTCCCAGCCCTGGGGAAGAGTTATCTTTGTGAAGCAGAGCTATGTTGAGAGGAGGGAGGTAAACAAGGAAGAAAGAGGAGGAAAACATGAAGCTGTAAATAAAGTCAGTGAATGACAGGCCAGGGCTTTCCAAAAGTGCTTGAGCACATCGCCTTGGCCAACAGGAGAAGGACACGTGTTGCTTTACTTCCTCCCTGTGGGTCATGCCACTGACAGGCTGAACTTCCACCAACCTGAACGTCTACCAGGGTTTATGTCTACTTGCCACCCTCAAGTCTCCTGAATAGCAGCTTCACCTACTCCAGTCTAGATGCAGGATACCACAACTTTTCATTTATTTAACTGGACACAACACAATCTCTTTCACTGTTTGCCTGCATGGCTTATACTGTGGGGGTTTTCTTTCCAGCAGCAGCGTGTATCATAGGGCCACAGGAACCTGAAATCATCTGGAGGCAGCTCAGTGAAAGGCTGACTGATGCTCTGCAGGAGCTGAAACTTAAGACAGCTGTGGTGAGAAGGGAAGGAGAGTCAGGAGCCTAATCCCTTTTGTGCCACACTGACTTATTGTGAAATCATGGTCAAACAACTTAACTTCTTAGAGAACCAGCCACTGCAGTTACCCCTAAGGAAATCCCTTCTGCTGAGGGTGTTGCCAACCACAAACAGTAAGAACAGAGAACAAGCAAAGCCATAACTGAAACAGACATTAAAAGGTTGCCATATGCTCAGTTCAAGAGAGGGAGAGCTGGTCCCTATGGAAAGTTAGTGCACTAAAACATACCAAGCTGTGCAGATAACAAGTGTTACTCCTTTCCTTAGGTAAGACCCAAAGTGTCAGGCAGAAATAATGGACAACTCTGTTTTCCCCAATTGAGGTTTTTGCATCCTCCCTTCATTTTACACATGTGCACAGAAATTACTCCCAGTCTCCCCTTTGATAAACAAACCCCCTTTGCAAAGCCAGCTCCATCTCAGTCTATGCCCCTCAGCTTGTCAGCTGTTAAACCCCACATTGAGCATGAAGTTCATGCCATAGCTGCATAAGAGCTCTAGAGCCAGGCCACTTCCCAAGCGACTGGCAAATATGATGCAATCATTTACATACCATCAGCAGCAGAGTGAGGTTCCTTCCTCTCTCTTGGGGAGAGCTGTCTTTCAGCCATGAGCTTGACAGAAATCATCCTTACCAGGATCACTGAATATTTGGAAGGAAAGGAATGGCAAGCAGCAAAAAAACCCCAACCAAACCAAACAAAAAACCTTCATCTGCTGCACCACACAACTCTGCAACTGCTACTGTGTGGACACAAACATCATCCGCACTAGAAGAACAACCTCTCCAGAAGGAAGGACGCTCAAGTGCAGAGCTGCCTTAGTGCCGACCTGGTAGCTGTTGTCTCTCGGGACATACCCACCTGCTCATCCCAGCCCAGGCACAGCAGCAGCTTCATGTAGAACAGGAACAGAAACTGCAGAGCTATTCTCACAACCCAGGACTCGTTTGTTTGTATGCACACTGCTCTGAGCTTGCAACATAAACTCTTGCAGTCTGTCTCTCAAGAAAAGAGGCAACTATTCAACCAAGTAAAAGGCCAAAGTTGCATTTAGTAAACATTAAATTCAGTAAATATGGTTAGTTTATGCTACACAGCAGCAGCATTGCGACAATAAGATGGTATCAAGCCTCGCAAGACCAAGTGCTGGCTGTAGATGAATTAGACTCCCACCCTCCATGCATACCTCCATTAAAGCATTTCTAAACTCTCCACCAGCCTCCAGAAGTCGAAAACCACCTCAAAGCCAGGTGCAACTCTAATAGTTCTGCACAATACAATTTTCACTTCACTATTTTCACTTACTTTATGGCAGAGAAGGTTTGATTCATCACAGCAACACAAGCCAATTAATGACCCACTTGTCCACTTACACACTTCAGGTACCTTCTGTGGCCCCCCAGCCCCAACACCCAAACCAAACAATCCGTTTAACCACTGGTGCAAGCTAGAGAATACAATACATCACATTGTTATGCATATTCTGTTGCTTGCTTTTCCAAGGGCTGAAAAGGACAAATAGTTAATTTTATCCTCCAAAAGCTTTTCATAAATGTATATTCAAAACATTTTAACAGATTAATTCACATATAAAGAAACAGACACCACCTTCATACAAGAAGAGTTAACATTTCTTTCTCAAGGTCACTCTAAGAGGGTTTACTCCCTTTGTACTCGAAGCCCTAACAATTTACTGTTAGTGCTAACAGGTCTTGCCTGGCATTTGAAATCCAAGCCCCATTCAGAAACAATAATAAACAATAATTTTGAGAAACAAAGATGATGTGAGTTTTTCTTGCTCATTTTCAAAACAACCCAAAAGCAAGAACTACTGGGATGGTGCTCTCTAATTAGGACTCTCAGAAACCAAACAGCCAGCATACAGAAATTAGCAGATGCAAACACAGTCTTCCAGTTATAAAAAGCAGAAAAGCAGCTCTGTCACCTCACTCACAGGAGGAGGAGCGACAGAGTGAGTTTTTACATTTGGTATTTTCTCTCCATTCAAACGGCTGTGCTTCTAAAATAGATTTTCATCAGATCTCCTCAGAAATAAAAGCAAAAGCTTTGCCTTTCCCAACTCCATCGAGGGCACATACATCAATTAAAATCCAACGTGAGAAAAGAGAGAAACCAAACAGCCCCCGACCGAACGCTGACACACAACGCAAGGCTGTTCTTTTAGGGTGATTACCTGGTTCATAGCCCTATATCTTTGTCCTAGACCTTCTAACTCCTTGTTTGCTCCATATGCAGGATTTTCTAGCCATCAGCCATCTACTGCTGTGCTAGTCGTCTTGCAGGAGTGCTCTCTCCCTTCTGAAAAAAGCAAACAACTGGATAGATATCATTACACTAAGGAAATCTCTTGGAAAAACCAAACAACTTGCTAATCTTTCTAGCCCCTTCACCCAAGTTAAAGATAAGCAAAGCAAACCAAAGTGAGTTTCAGCCACATTCCAGGGACAAGCTCCCCTTTTTCTCCTTTATCAAAATCCCAGCATTTAAAGGTTTTTTTCCAGACCTTGCAGGATAAACCGCTGCTCACACCCGCAAACAAAGCAATATTTGTTTAATAACTGATTGCTGCCATGGGTACAGTAAACAAGGGGCCCAGCATTTGTGTTTATGAACAAACACATCATCTTGCAAGAGCAATTTAACATTAACCAGGTGGAATAATCAACAGATTTCATAGGTGACACTCGGGGCAGGACTAATGTAAACAGAGCAGGGAGGAGAAAGGGGCCACTCTTAGGGAATCAAGGTTGAGGCAAATGCATTACAGAGTAAACAGCTGGGAAGAACTCAAGACAAACAAATAGTCATTCTTCTGACATTTTGAGAAGCAGAAAGGTTGCACGTTACATGCATCAGCTGCTGACCACCATGAAATCAAACCAGTTGGGGACCAGGCCTTCTTGTTTACACAGTGCCATGTTTGCTTATAAACAACAATTTGCTGTTACCAACCTCGCATTACTCATTGCATAAACGAGCAGATCAAGTGAAATCCTGTTAACTCTTCTGTGGATTGAGGGTTTTTTTCCTCCCCTTCAACAACAACAAACAAAAAGCCTTTGCAGTCTTGCTGTGCAACCTCAAGACAACAGGCAGCAGGGAAAACACATAGCTGTGCATCTGTTCCGATAAAGGATAAAGAAAGGAGTTGAAAACACTTGAAAGTGCTTTACAAAACAAGATTTACCGGCCAAACCACTGATGTAAAAGAAGTGTCTGCATTTTCAAAGAACTTCAGCAACTGCAAGAGGTGGGATGCAAAATTTTCATCTCTTTCTTAGAACAAATGAGAAAAATGGTGGCTTCCTACATGCCCAGCAGGACCATGTACATGTCTCATTCTAGACACACACATCCATGCCCATGCCAGCTAGATGCACAAAGTTGAAGCTGTAAGGTGTGGTTCAGCCCTCTTCCCCTTTCTCTCTTCCATCCTCAACCCTCTTGCTTCTGCCTCCCATTGTCATTCTCCAATCTCTGCAGATTCTCCCAGCATATTTTTGTCAACCCAAGGGAAGCAGCAGCTCCTCTGATGTTACCTTCTCACAACTGAAGCCTCTGGTTCCCAACTGCTCCCCACCGATGTCCACCTCTTGGCCTCAAGGCAGTGAGACACTAGTCCTTGAGGTGCTCAAAATGCCAAGGTCCCCTGGGTTTGCCACCTTCCAGAAAGCTTTTCCTTTCCCATCTCTCATCTCTGCACCTCTCAAGAAGCTGCCCATTGCAATGCTTCCCAAGGGAGGTTTCTGTGACTTCTCTACCCTGAACATGGATTTCGGTAAAGATCTAAAGTAAAGGGAGAGCAGATGGATGGTCCTATCCGTAGGGGTTAATCCAGGGCTCTGGGTTACATTCCTGCCCTGACACAATCCTTGCGTGTGACCTCCAGAAGTTTCTCCATCTCTCTTCTATGTAAAATAAGCCCTTTAAGACATTGTACTACTTGGATGGGGGTAGAGGCTGCAGCTGTGGCCTATACCAGGGGTCCTTCTTCCTTCCCAGCTGCACCATGGCCCTTACCTGGTTCACTGCTACCTTCTGACAAGCATCAGCACCACCACCACACACTGAGTAAAATCATGCCAGTTTTGAATACATGACACATCCAAGGTCACAGCTGGCCTTGGCACTGCTCTCCCCTCCCTTGCTATTTCACGTGCAAACAGCACAATGGCCAGAAGCCTCCCCCCTCATCAATTTTTTCACCAGTTTTACAATATTTGGTATTTTTTTGTCCACAGCACAACCCTGGGCATCCAGGGCTGGCCCAGAACCTCCGTTTCCTTCCTCAGAAAATATTTAGCCTTTTGTTGTAGTTAAAAAAAAAAAATAATAAAAAGCTTCAAACCCATGAAATCAGTGCAACCTCTGAGTAAGACAGGTATTTAAATAAACCCCAAATGCAGCATTGTTCAGGCAACCGCCTATTTCTTAATACATTGGCAGCATAATAGCGGGCAGGATGAAAGGTGCGACTCGAGGACGGGGTTGGCGGCCGCACACCAGGAAAACAGAAGTGCTGCCCCATTTCCTGTGCTTCAGCAGAGTATTTCTGATGTCTGGGGCTGCCGGGGAGTTAACTCTGAATTAATGATTACACACAATACCCTCCTTTCTCCCCTCCCTGCAGGACAGCGAGGGCCAGCCTCCCCGAATGACTGTGGGCAGGCAGGCACAGGTCACGGGGGATTTGGATATTTCACAGCAGCTTCAAAAATGTAGACACCGCAACCTGAAGGCTTCTGAAAACATCAAGCCCCACATAAAAGTCCTGATATTTCCTTACTTGAGACAACTGCTCTCACCTCAGCCGCTGCTGCCTGTTCTACGCTCCTTTTCCAACACGTAAAATCACAGTTTATTCAGTACAAAGTAACTACGGTATGATAAAAACTATAAGCATATCATTCAAATGCTTTATTGGTCAAATAGATGGATGCTTTTATTAGTCCAACCTTTTTTGTAATGGAGTGCCACTGATGACCCAGTGTTAGCCTCATTCCCTGCTATTAATCACACTTCTAAGAGCTCATTTTGCTTTAAAATCTTAAGAAATTGCTATAATTTAAAGACATGGTGTCTACATAATGGGAAATGCTTCACAGATTGTATCATTCCATATAACACAGAATTTTTATGGCAATGCTGACCACGATACCAAGGTATTACAAAACTTGAATAAAATATTTGATGGAGAAAATCTAAATGTAAACTTACTTTTGCATTTGTGGTTTGCCACATCCATAACGTTTTAATCACAGCCTTTTGGGAGTTGCAGTTCTCAACTGCATGTGGCTTACATAGATTAACACTACAAAAATAGTCCCTGGACAAACATAAACAGAGCAAAACAAAATTAGATTAAAATTAAATAAAAGGATGGACCATGAATGAGAGACTGCTCGAACTCTATTTTAACACAAGGATTTATCCTTTTGTCGACTATGTTATCTCTTTCTTTTCTGCACAGGGAAACAGATGTTTCTGCACAGATGATGTTTACTGTGAAAAACTTTTATGACAAAGTGAAAGCATCTTACGAATTTACCTACACCAAGAATTAAATTAATATAATGATGGTCTTAACCCATATTATTAAAATGTACTTTGCAAAATGTTTTGACAATGTTGACTGCTGCAGGAAGGAAAACACATTTAAGACAATTTCAGCCAAATGCAAAAGCAGAAGCCTTCCATTTTTCAAATGTAAAGTAAAAAGCATCTTTAAACACCTCCTTATGAAAGAAAATGCAGCGCAATTATGTTATATGGCACACACACAAAAGCGTGTTCTTTTCCTCAGTTCTCTAACAAGATATTAGTACCTCCTGGCCTTAGGAATACTATGTATAAATCACATCATATTCAGAGTGTCTGAATTAACTATAATAGGAGCTGGAGAGAAATGTTAACTTCCCAGGTTGTTGCTAAGGATTAGCCCTTGTTTACAATTCTGTATTTATAGAACAAGAAAAATTTGTCAAATGAAGGGCAAAGAAGAAAGCAAGAACACAAATTTAGCTTTGATTTCAAAACAAATCAGATCTTGCAACCATTCTCTGAAAAGAAAACCACAGTTTTTAATGTGAAGATGCAAATGAGTCTCAGAATATAAAAATGTTTTATAATTCTGTGCATTCAACACTACTAGATGTTATTTAAAGAATTTATGTTAACATTTCTCATCCTCACACAGCAAGTCCAAGATGCTGCAAACAGCATTTAAAATGGATCTTGTTTCTATGGGGCACTGGGTAGCTGAGGAGCCTCAAGCAGAACGTATAGAGCAACAGGCTTAATGCTGGCTCAGTGGAAAGCTGCACCTTCATCCAGAAGGCAAGTTATGAATCTCAAAACCACTGGAAAAGTCATGTTGGCTTCCCCAAATGCAGACAGCCTGTGATGCGAACAAGACACCTTTTAATAAAGGCACTTAGGAGCCTAAGAGGTCCACCATGCAAAACATGGTATTTCTGGAGAGCAGTGCAAGGATGGTTGAGGCTCGGAGTTGATGGGAAGGGTCGCAGTGAGGAGCGTGACAAAGCTTTGCAGGGATTTGCAGGTCTCAAGCACCTTGGCAGAACTGGCTGGGGAAGTTTATACTGCTCACTATTGTAAGGACAAAGAAAGCACTTCGGCCTCCAGCACTTTCATTTCTTTTCGCAAACAAATGCACACCCACTACAATTAAGCTGCAAACCCATTTTCGTTGGGACTCCTTGTTTTCACACACTTCAAGCCTTCTAAGACCTGCAGTCCCTCTCATGCTCCCATCAGTGTGTGACTGTGTGTGGAAAACTAGGCAAGGACTCTTTAGTGGCTTCAGTTTATGAAGAAGCAAATGGAAAAAAATGGGGTGGTTTTTTCCCATTAAAAAAACCCCGAAGTAACCACCAAGCTCTGAGCAGGGTGACTTGCAAAAATGCTGAGTACCCACAACTGAGAGCATTTAACCCCCTCAAGAATCAGGCCCCTAACACAATAAGAAAAATGCACTTAGCTAAGCTTTTGTGGAAACAGATCCAGTCTCCTTGCCTTGCCCTGTCCAAGGGCTACAGCTATCACATTACAGCCAAGACAGCATGATGCAGAAGAGAAATCTATGTGCCTATGAACAGTGGTGCGTAAGTTAACACACACACACACACGCTATGAAAGTACCCGACATACCGGCTTAGCATCAGCCAGAACAGAATAAGTGCAACAGAAGAGGTGCTTTCCTCCCCAGTTTTATCTTGATGTTTTCTTTCCCAGGAACAGCTCCAGTCTGGGTCCAGAGCAAGGATCCCACCACATTTCTGTGCAGGAAATGCGCACGTACTGCACATGTTCCTCAACAGCCACATGCTCAGCAGTGACACACATGGATCCCAAGCACCCAAAAATACAGTTGGTCCTTACCACACTGGCCCAATAAAGGGAAAAAAAAAAGTGTGAATTTTTTCCACCTCAAAATTTCATCCTGTGCCTGAGAAAACTCCCTAAAAAAGCTCTGTCAAAACCGGTTTGTTTCTACTCACCAAAAAAAGCACATATGCCTACTTTTGATTCAGGATGCAGGAAGCCAAGCTCTTAATCCCTCTTCTGCATTCACCCATGGCTGAAGAGCAATGCCATGCCAGCAGAGGTGGCTGGAAGAGGGAGAGGCAACAGCAGGGAGGAATGACTGGACACTGAGCAAGCCTCTCCAGCTTGCCTTGGCCAACAACAGTGGGCAATCATGAGCACTCTGTGGCTGCCCATACCTTCTCCATGCATGATGCCAGCGCAACACAGAGCCTCCAGTAAACAGCACCACGGCCCCACAACCTGTCCACAACAAGCTGGACTGGAAGGGTCCATCGCTGCCAAACCTAACAGAGCTTGCTCTTGTGCTCTGGGAAACAGCCTTTCTGGTGCCGAGTCCCCGGCAGCACATGAGGCCATCTACATACAGCGATGTGTGTTTAATATTCCAAAGCTGCACTGAGGACAGCGTTTGAACATCTCCAGCCACATGCAGGTGCATGGTCACACAGACGTGCTGGCTCCTGAACACTGGAGAGCTAAGACATGTGGCTTCCTGCTCCAAGAGCTTGGGAAAAACAAGGATCCACTGTATTTATAGTCAAGACAAGACTATTCCACGTCAGAATAAGAGGGCAATCTGCACCCTAAACTGGATGGTATGGTACCACAGTCACTGACTGTATGATCGCTTCCTTTGGCTTAGAACTGCCTGCACAAGACAAAGGAGAACAAGGAGAGTAACAAAACATGCACTGTATTTTCTTCTACACGGCAGCCACATATTTCAACTGCCTCAACTGAATTCTTAGAGTAAACACAGCTTTAAAAGAAAATAGCTAGAATAAAGAGCTTCTGGAAAGTTCCTACTGATTATGTATGCAAGAATTCTGCTACTGCTTCCTCCCATCATCTGAAAAATAAACCAAACACCCAACTTCCACAACTATCTACAGAAGTGCTATTTTTCTGAAGCATGTTACAATACTATCTGAGGTCTGCAAGTTGTAATGAATGTATCTTGTTTTGTAAAATACACAGAGGAGCTCAATTAAATGAACAACTGTAAAGGAAATAGAGCTGATAAAGGAATTAATGCTCCGTGTGCCAGATCATAACATAACATCTAGGATAACAAAACCATGTCAAACATGCAACTGCTGAAGACTTAAAAAAATGAAATAAAGAAGTTAAACCCTAAAATATTTTAAGCATGTAAAATGAAAATGTGCAGGAGGTATTTTACGTAATTCCGATAGAGGGGAGTGCGGGCAGCAGCAAAGGGGTCTCCTGCGGCTGTCTTCTCAGCCTGGAGAAGACAAGGTTCCATGTGAAACCTTGTAAGTCTTCCAGTACCTAAAGGGGACAACAAAAAATCTGGACAGGGACATATTACAAGCACATGTAGTGACACAACAAGGAGGAATGGCTTTAAACTGACAGAGGGGAGATTTAGACTAGATGCAAGGAAGAAATTCTTCACTAAGAGGGTGCTGAGGCGTTGGCACAGATTGCCTGGAGAAGCTGTGGCTGCCCATCCCTGGCAGTGTCCAAGGCCAGGCTGGACGGGGCTTGGAGCAACCTGGTCTAATGGAAGGTGTCCTTGCCCGTGGAACGGGATTGGAACCAGATGATCTTCAAGATCCCTCCAACCCAACCCACTCTGTGGTTCTATGACAAGATCTACTAAACACACAGAAAGACAGAACTTTTTATGAACTACCACCTGCTCCACCGACAATCCGCTCCTTTCTCACTGCCCAACCTATCTATTTCTGAAGACCAAGCTAACCCCATTCCCCATCCTCCACGACACAGCTGAAATGATTTCACCAGTCTGAGTTTGCATCTCTTCCCTCTTTTTCCTCTTTCCTTGCCGTGTGCCTGTGCCTCTCGGGCTGCCCACACACTGGAAGGGAGCCGCCATCCCCGGAGCCTGCTCAGGCTGTCTGCACACAGACACCAGTGGGAGCACAGATTAGG